>NC_056733.1:1624459424-1624654424 GCF_019279795.1 Protopterus annectens | reverse complement strand
ACATGGGTTGACACCATGCTGTGGGTGATACCATTAATATCTGTCAATGATTTGCGGTCTGGTAGTATACACAACCTCAACAGCATGACTATAAGCAATCATTGGATGATGCCCTGACAAATGACACACAGTCGTAGGGAACTCAGTAACAGTTGGATCCTTCTGGTGCTACACTATAACACTGACCAGTGGTAATGACCACCACCCATTCCTGTGACCACACCTGTTTGGCATATAGCCCCCTTAGGTACATGCAAACACACTAGGGATGTGTCCATCCATATCTGGAAATGCATGCATTGGCCTACAATGCATTCCCTGGATAGGACTCATATCCTACACAAGAGTATAATACAGACACATACCTGTTGTCTGATATATGCTGTATAGCAGTAAGCCGACTATGGCATAGTCATCCACATGTACTATACATACTATCCCATCAGTACCACACAGGTGGTAGCCCTCAAGATGTATGTTGGGTACCAATGTGTACATATGGCCTCATGTTATGTCATGTGTCCCTTGGTATTCACATATCCATAGGTATTGTGGAGTCCCAAGGTGTATCACATAAGACATTAGAGGCCTGAATGCATATCCACAAGGCAGTTGTACACCTATAAAGACTGTCCATTATTGGCAGTCGTTGTTGTGTATGAACATGTCTGACATATACCCCAGGCATATACCCTCACTCACACTACTCTTAGGTAACTGTCATGGATGTGTGTGGCACAGATGACCTTGGCCACAGATCATGACAGTGGACGGCCTTGTCAAATACATACATATGTGACCTACGATCTGAGAAGCAGCGGCACAACCTGTCAATGGAAACAAATGTATTCATGTAGTATGCAGGCTTCACACCTATGTACTGATTGAGGGGACATGTACACATATATATTTGCCATGCAGATACCTGATGTGTGCAATGCACTTACTGTTGTAATCATAATATGTCATACCATAGTAAAAGCAAAAAACACACCGCAGTGACACACACACAGTCAGCATTTGCAGGATTCAAACCCCTACTTAACTATGTTATGATATTAGAGAGAGATGCATTAACACGGCGTGCTATTTGCTTTACTGGGTGGTTTCTCTTCTCCATCTGTATTTGTAGGATGGTGACATCATCAGTCTTTCCAAAGAGGAATGTACCTCTTTTAGTGTGTTTTCCCAGTCTCCAAAAAGGGCACTCCTTTCAAAGACAATTGCATACATACACACACCCACACAGTCAGCATTTGCAGGATCCAAATCCCTACCTAACTATGTTATGATACTATAGAGCGATGCATTAACACGGCACGCTATTTGCTTTACTGGGTGGTTTTCTTTCTCCATCTGTATTTGTAGGATGGTGACATCATCAGTCTTTCCAAAGAGGAATGTACCTCTTTTAGTGTGTTTTACCAGTCTCCAAAAAGGGCACTCTTTTTAAAGACAATTGCACACCCCCCACACACACAGTTAGCATTTGCAGGATCCAAACCTCTACCTATGTTATGATATGAGAGAGCGCTGCATTAACACAGTGCGCTATTTGCTTTAGTGGGTGGCTTCCCTTCTCCATCTGTATTTGTAGGATGGTGACATCATCAGTCTTTCCAAAGAGGAATGTACCTCTTTTAGTGTGTTTTCCCAGTCTCCAAAAAGGGCACTCCTTTCATAGACAATCGCACAACCCCCACACACAGTCAGCATTAGCAGGAATCAAACCCCTACCTATGTTATGATACTAGAGAGCAATGCATTACCACGACACCCTATTTGCTTTACTGGGAGGGTTCTCTTCTCCTGCTGTATTTGTAAGATGGTGACATCATCACTTTCCAAAGAGGACTGTACCTCTTTTAGTGAGTTTTCCCAGTCTCCAAAAAGGAACACCTCTCAAAGGAAACTGCACACATACACCCCCCACACGCACACTTACTGTTTACAGGATTCAAACCCCTACCTAACTATGTTATGATACTAGAGAGAGACGCATTAACACAGCGCGCTATTTGCTTTACTGGCTGGTTTCCCTTCTCCTGCTGTATTTATAGGAAGGTGACAGCATCAGACTGGACATGGTGATGTGTGTACACTTTGTTTTATGCCATTCCAGGAATGGTCCATGTGGTCAGCAGGTGTCAACAGCTTGAACAAGACCTCGTAATCCTTACCTTGTGTGATCTATCTGTGGACACATTGACATTCCGTCATATGTCAACACATATTTATGCACAGCTTGCTGGTTTTGTGGATACTACATTTGTCTGGGATGATGATAAAGGGCTATTCAGAGTCTATGTGAGACATGTGTAGATGTGTTCATTGATGTATGTCCTGGGTGGCTGCCTTGGAAACAGTCTAGCATGTTTGGGAACCATGATCCGCACATGAACATACCACAGTTGGTAGGGTTGTGTGTATGTTAGCTTTCAATAGCTCTGTTTATGACTGCAACCATGATGGACTCCGTGACCTTGCAGATCAGACTTCATAGGCATACTGGACTTGACTTCCCATGGTGTGTTGTGCACCAACACTTGTGGGGAGTGCCATATGTTGCTGTGACACATTCAACGGTTCCACATCCTGTGTAGGGGGTGAGGGTCAGCTGACTGTTCAGGTGCAGGATCTGTTTGTTCTGTAGTTTGTGCATGACACATATTTGGAATTGATGTATTCCACTTGCTGCCATGCTTTTGGCAGTGGGGGTAGCTGCTCATCCATTCTACATGTGATATCTCCTGGTATGATGATATGGCCCAGTGGGAGGTGGGTATGTACATATGGGCCTGTCTGTCAGGATGTCGGCATTGTCAGTCAGGTACAGTTGGCCCTGACTCAGGACATATATGGGTGTACATTGCTATTTATGACATAGGTGAAGGAGGTGTCATGATTCAGTCTAGACTCCTTCTCAGCTACTCTTTACAAAACACCAATGAACATGAGCACTAATCCCTGTTATACACTTTTACACACTTAACATCCTACTGATCCTTTGTGATCAGGCTACAGTGTATGTCATCATAATATCCTGGCATGTCCAGGGGTCGGTTTTGTGTGTACTCTCCAGTCCAGCTGGTGAATATTGTGATATTGACACAATGTCACATCTGCCTCATGTACACAGACAACCCTCTCCTCCTCCCGACAAACTCAGATATATGTGTGAGATGCACCTATAGAGACATACAGGGTGCTGAACTCTCTCGACCCATGACTGGCACAGTCTATCAGGTGGTGAAGGTAACCACACACACCACATATCAGTCTCACATATCCTCTAGCGACAGCACTCAAACCACATTATCACACATAGACATACTCGGATGCTGTAAATGTACTCTGCCTAAGCAGCAGATACCTCCAAAGCAGACACAGATCTGCCACATAACACAGGCAGTCAGGTCACTCCAAAGCAAGTACAGGACTGGCACCATCATTGTCCATACTGGTGCGTAAAACCTCAGACGTTACTCCCTGGATCACATGACATGATATATGGGGGAACACTCTGATCATGTAGCCCAGGCCAGTATGACCCTGACCTTGTCTAGCATCTTACACCCACCAATTATGATGTCACAGTATACAGACAAACATATCACGTTTAACAGTTGCCTAACAAATTTGTTTCATTCATAGGGGATACAGTGTCTGTCAGCCTGTGGTGACATGCTCAACATGCCACGTAGCTTCACTATGGACAGCTTGCACCTGTCACCCTTGGACATTTGAATGCTGGCTAAGGCTCTTGCTACCACCATAGTTCCTTTTTTAAGCAGGGCTCAAAAGACAAACCCACCTCCATAGACATTACAGGTTAAATGAAACTAAGGGTAATGCTGCTCAACACCAGATGAGTTACCCTCATATTGCGGCCACTCAGGACTCTCCTCAGTATGGAGGATAGCGATATCTGTGCACTAACAGATGCCTGGTTCAGGCTCACTTATGCACACCAGCACTACCAGGTTATGTTTCATACCATGCTTTCTGACAACAAGACTTGGAACAGACAACACAACTAGGGGGAGTATCCATATACATCACAGATACACACACCTTCGGGTTAGTAGCACTGCACAAAGCATCAGAGACCATACATATATAACTACCATTGTGCAAAACTGCCTTTCAGTTTGTTGCCTGCTACAGACCACCCTCCCAAACTCAGGAACCACACTCGGCTTTCATGGGAACTATGGAGAATATGAAGGTCTCCACAAACACCATTATATTGGATGACTTCATATACACAAATATTGACTGGGGATACTACTCAAGCCCCAAAATCCTCACCCAACAGTCGCTACAATTTGTAGACTCATATGCTATGGCACAAACAGTCAGCACAGCCACAAGGGGGAATACACATTGGACCTGATCATCACCAACATGGGGACTCTATGTTCCACACCAGCGATATACCCCTCATTGGTAAGGTCAGAACATACATGTATCTCACTGGACATACATATACCCTCCACACACCCATCCTGGGTAATCTTGGTGAACTTCTCACGAGCCAACATCTCACTTCACCAAAGCAAGGTGGTATCCTTCAGAGACCCTGAGACAGTGGTAAATACGGCTCACACTGCTGAATCCTTTACATACACATTCTATGGACACCTAGTGAACTGTATGGATTGTGCTATCCCAAATAACAACAGGACTCACTACTCCAATGGCAGGGGACCTGTCTGGTAGACCCCAGCCATTAATAAGCTGTACAACATCAGGAGGATGCTACTACATGATAGAGCACAATCCCAGACTGGGAAGGCATCTGTGATCTGTACTAGCAGACAGCTACAATCACTCATGAACTTTTCTAAGGGCCGCTTCTACTGGACAATTGCACCAGAGATGTAGGACTATCACACGGCCTTCTTCAATTATGCAAGAACCTGGGTGGACACTCACTGATATGTTGTGAGTTACTGCATACTGACTAAACGTACCCTGAACCCACTGGCATTGCCAACATCCTGGCAAACAGGTTCAGTGCAGATGTCTCCCCCCATCCCCCCTAAGGAGCAACTACCCATCCCAACAGAGTATAACCTCCCTGACATCATCACACAGTAACAGGTGAGTGCTGCCCTCCCCAAAGCGTACATCACAGTATCAATGGGACCGGACCAGATGGTGTCCCGGCCTGCATCTTACACGAGCTTCATTTTCAGACGTAACCCTCACATTACATCACTGTTCAATATCGGAGTTACTACAGGATATGTACCCAAGGAATGGCATCCAGCGACAGTGGTCCCACTCCACAGAGTTGGTGCCACAATGGAACACAGACAATATTGCCCTATAAGCCTAACTAGCCTGCTCTGCAAAGCTATGGAGCGTATTGTCATGGGACTCATACACATAGACATCGGGAACCTACAGACACTGTGTCCTACACATTTCAGCATTGTTGTGGGCAGATCTTACCTCTTGAACCTGTTTGTATTCTTTAAACGGTTAACAGGTCCATTGACATAGGGACTGTTGTCCACACAGCCTACCTGAACCTTGCAAAACCCTTCAACACAATAACCCACTGGCCATTATGCATAGGCTCACCAGCGTTGATATGGACACATATCTCACACGATGGATTGCTACCTGGATCAGGGATAGCACCCACATGGTCAGAATTGCAGGTGCCATTTCTGACTATACACCAGTTACACGTGGCATCCCACACGGCTCTCTTGTTTAGTATATATTTGTCTGACATACAGGCTACCACAGGGGGAATATGGCTGAACATGTTTGCACTTGACTGCAAACTGGGTGCCATGATCAACTCTCCAGCTGCCACATGCATACTCAAACAGGGTCTCACAGAGATGGATGACTGGTGCCTGAGCCATGCCCTACAGCTAAATGCCATTAGTTGCATAGTCATCCCCTTTGGGAATAACAACATGCCCACACATTACCACATAGGTAGTACTCCATTACATACGGTAGGAGTTGTTAGGGGTTTGGGGACATGACTTGTTTGTACTGTCGCCTTTGACATTCACATTGCCAAAGTTTTTGGACACACCTTCTATGTGGACCACCTTATCCCATATGGTTTCACATCTAGCTCGAGTGAGGTCATTGTGCCCCTATACTCATCACAACCATGCTTGGTTACAATGCCACATTTGGGGTGTACCTTACCCGACACCTGCAGCAACTGTACTGGCCACAGAAGTACCTCACCAAGCAGATCTAGGGACTCACACAGATGCCCTGCACAGTTCGGATGCAGTAACTCCAGCTCTACTCAGTCACTTACCACCTACTCAGATATGATGTGTGCCTGTTGTTTACAGATATACCCAACCCAGATTTACTGGACATGCTCCACCTCAGGATATCCGACTCCTTTGGAGCTACACACTCCTCCAGGGAGTATACCTCAGCACAGATGTTAATAGGACATGCTGGAGGGACAGATTCTTATCCCAGAGCCTCCACTCACTCCAGATTGTAATCCCAGTTTCACATAGGCAGAGCCACCCACTGACCACCTACAGGAGACATCTTGACGACTGTATGGGTGATCGCATGTTTACCCCTGGGATATCTTCTGTTTCCCTGCTAGACAGAGGCACACTAGCTTAAATGTACATGGGCTATCTTCTGTGACCTACTATTCACACACACAGTGTAGTAATCTGACAGGGTTGCGAATGCCAAGCACACTCTGGGTAGGCTTGTACATGCCCTAGGGCAGATAGCCTAGTATTTACCTCTGAACCTATGCTAATGTTCAGGATGCACAATGTTTATTGCTGATACTGTTTGCAGGTCTTTATTGTCTTTGCTTTACCAATTTCTATGAACAACTTCGGTATCTGAGAACATATTTGATTATGACAGGGTTCCACTATATTATAGATGTGTCTGTTGTCATATAACTGTGTGCACAGGGTGGATTGCTGGATAGTGACAGGTTCCTGAGTTAACACATGCAACTGCTAGATATGTGTGGCCCACTGCTGTACTCAGACATGGCCTAAGTGTGTGAGCATGCCCAGTTCAGGCTTTCCGTGTTTTGTTGCCTGACATTTGTCTCATTTATTCAAGTGTGTGAGCATGCCCAGTGTGACCTTTCAGTATGTTGCTATCTGAGGTCCACTACATTTGTTGATTTGTGTGAACATGACCAATATTAACATTTATACTGTGTGTGTTGGAAGTCAGGTTCTGTTCTTACTGCAGGAGTTACCTTTGTGTCATAACTCAACAGGGATTATGCTGTGCCTGCAGGGTTTCCATGAGATACTTTGCATAGACTTATCAACATTCCTTCATACAGGTAGATTGCTGCAATATTGTCATGGTTCAGTGGTTCAGCACGTTGACTATAGTGCACAGTATCCTAGGTTCAAGGCCTATCACTGCTTTATATTTTCATACTGAGCAGACCAGACTGCTTAAGGGCCAGTTAAACAAATATGAGCATGTTGGCTTTTGTTCAGCTATGCCCTACTTAGACCAGGCTTGTCCGACATCGCTCAATATTCACCAACATTGCTGGACATTGCCCAATATTACTCAACATTGACCACAGTTGTGCTAGTTGGTGTGTGCAATTTTGTTTGCATATACTACATGGTGGTAAATGCTGTTTAGCACTGCTTTATATTGCTTAACACATGGCAATCATGCCTTAGGTGGTGCTGAAGGGCTGCCTATGTCGGATGCACATACTATTTATTTTATTTTATTTTACATTTGTTGACCGGGCTAGTCTAGCTGGATATATGTCCATTTTCAGTAGAGGCCCCGGGAGATAAGCTCCAATCAGTTCAGATGAAATTCACATATACAGCAGTACATATTTAAATTGCAAAAAAAAGAAAGTTTTATTTATGTGGTCAGACATTTATAAAGTATAATAGAAAAAAATGAAAATATCTAATTAGGCTTAGTACAATTACTAATGAAGTTACAATTTAATGTTCAAAAGATTAAAAGCTAAAAAGTAAAGTATAAGTGTAGATAAAAGGAAGATAAAAAAGAAGGTAATATGATGTAGCAGTTGAGTAATACATCTAGTAGTACAATATGCTACCTTTTGAGAATAAGTAAGAAAAATATGGAGAGGTAGAATAGAGGCTGTTAAGATGAAATTGTTGCAGAGATGAGAAGGTAAAGTTGAATCAAGTAACAAGAGCATGATGGTCAGTCAGGTTTAGTACAGGGGCACATCCAATGTGTTTTGAGATAGAGCTTAAGTTTATTTTTGAACAGAGTAGTAGAGGGAAGTGTAGAAAGTTCGGAGGGAAGTAGATTCCAGGTTTTTCCGACAGTTTTAGAGAAGAGAGAGTCTCCAGCTCTATTGTTTGATTTGTTGAAGTTTTTGTGAAGATCTTAGGGACTTCAGGTTATAGTAGGGGTGAATAACGTTAGATAGGATGGGTGTCTTGGCTGGTTGATAAAGTATTTTATGGGCAATGGCAAGTTGACTGAATTTCAGTTGCTGTTGTAATTCAAGCTACCCTAGTTGCTTTAGATTAATGCAGTGGTGTGATCTGTAAGGGTTACCTGTGGCAAATCTGGCTATACTATTGTAGGAGTTTTCTAGTTTCTTAAGGTTATTTTTTGACAGATTAGTAAATATGGGTGAGGCATAAAAAAGAGTGGAGATTAGATGGGTGTGGGCAATAGTTATTCTGGTTGCAGGAGTTAGGAAGGGTTTGATCCTATAAAGAGAGCCTATTTTTTATTAGTAGTTTTCAGAGTGTTGTTGATATGGGTGTCAAAGTTAAGGTTGTTGTCTACGGTGATTCCTAGCAGTTTGGTAGTAGGATCTTGGGATATAAGAGCATTATTATTGGATGTAATAGTGAAGTCTATTGGGGGAGATTTACTGGTAGGTATAAAAAGGAGAAGTTTAGTTTTTTTAGGGTTTAGTAAGAGACAGCGTTTTGTAAACCATAATTCTACAGAATTAAATACGTCTTGTGTATGGGAGTGAAGTTCAGTTACAGAAGTGGCTGAGCATATAAGTGTAGAGTCATCTGTGCATTGTATACATGTAGCTTGGGGAACTACTTGGTGAAGGTCATTGATGAATATAGAAAACAGGAGAGGGCCCAATATGGATCCTTGAGGGACACCAATATTAACAGGTAGATGGGTAGAAAGAATGGTGTTCCAGAGCACAGCTTGGTGTCTGTCATTTAAGTAGGACTGGAACCATTTTATAGCTAGTGGGTCAAGAGACAGAGATTTGAGAATGTTTATGAGTATATTGTAATTTACCATGTCGAAAGCCTCGGATAGGTCAATGAAGCAGAGGAAAGCTTGTTAAGGTTGTAGTTTTTGTTGATGGTGTCTATAAAGGACAGGAGGGCAGTAGTAGTGCTGTGGGAAGGTCTGAAACATGTTGGAAGTTGGAAAGCAGGTTATGATGGAGAAGGTGGTCTAGCAATTGCCTGTAGATACATCTTTCCATGATCTTAGATAAAGGCAAAAGTAGGGCTATGGGACGATAGTTGGAGAGTTCAGTGGAGTCTCCCCCCTTATGAAGGGGAATAATAAGAGAGACTTTCCAAAGTTTGGGGATATATCCTTCAGTGATGGTTCTATTGATGAGAATGGAGATGGGGTAAGCAATAGATGTGGCTGCTAACTGTAAGTATTCTGCAGGTAGTTGGTCAGCAGAGGGAGTGCTTGGTTTGAGTTTTCAGATCAGGGTGAGAATGAAAGCTGTTGGGACAGGTTGGAAGTGAAATGGAGGTGGTGGGTTAGTGTCAGAATTAGATAAAGTTACATTTTGAGGAGAGAGCTGACTGGCAAGGGTTTGAATAGCATTGGTGAAAAAGGTATTAAAAGCATTAGCAGGTTGTTTGGGATTTTCCTTGTCAGTGCCTTGTGAGTTAGGTGTGATAGATTGACCTGGATGTAATAATTGCTTAATACTTGCCCAGAACTTTTGTGGCTTATTATGGTGGGTCTGTTGAGATTGTAGGTAATAGTTTTATCGGACAGTATAGCTTTTGTTTTTTAATTTCTCAGTTGTTTGTAGTTTTGAAGGTCAGCAGGGTTTTTAGTTAAGCGTGATTTATTCCAGTGTTTATTTCTGAGATGGATTTTTTGCTTAGTTTTCTTAGAAAGCCAAGGAGCGTATTTAGTTCTTATCCTGATAGAGCAGGTAGGAGCATGGTGGTTGAGTATGGCTAGGAAATTAGCATTAAAGTAATCAACAGCTTCATCAAGAGAAAGGTATTTTAAGGGGGACCAATTACATGTTGTAAGTTCACTTTGGAATAGATCCAAGTTGAAGTTTTTCTTGGTTCTGATTGTCCTAAATATGGGTTGATTGGGAACAATGATTTTGAGCCTGATGATGTAGGTTAGTGAGTGGTCACTTATGTCATCAGGGAGGGTTCCGGATTCATAAGTCTGGGGTTGACTATTAATGAGTATCCAATCTAAGGTGCTTTCTTTCTTATTAGTTTTGTTTATTCTAGTAGGGGAGGTAATAGTTTGGGTAAACCCATAGAGATTAATATGGCTAGTAGGGAAGTTGTTGTTGCAACATTTCCAATCAATGTTAAAATCACCTAAGATTATGGTTTCTTGGGGAAGGTTTTGAGATAACCAGCAAAGGATGTTTTCGATGGTAGAAATGTTGTTGCCTGGAGGAACATAGATGTAGATAATATAGATAGATTTGACAGAGTTTAGCTGAAGCTTGGCAATAATTATCTCAGCATTAGAGTCCTGAGGAGGTTTTTGGTTGAAGATGGTTATTTGTAGATCAGATTTGAATAGAACTGCTACTCCACCACCTTTCTTGGCTACACAGTCAAGACGTAGGATTGTGTAACCAGGTGGGATAACTTTATTGTCTTTAGTTGCAGGTTTTAACCAAGTTTCTGTTAGACAAATAATATCAAAGGGGTAGAGTCGCAAGAGAGTATGGAGTTGTGTTGTTTTATTATTAATGCTACGTATGTTGAGGTGAGCTATTAAGAGTGAGTTGGGAGGTTTTTTTAAGTAGGGGGATGGCAGAGGGGTTTGGGTTGATGAGTTGAGTGGTAGTGGAGGTGTTAGGATCAGGGTTTGGGTGAATATCTCCATCCTTTAGGGTGATGAAAAGTGTTAGATATCTAGCATTAGTATATCTACTGAGAAGAAATGGGTGTCTCCTGTTATTAGGGAAGTTATATCTAATGTGGGTTGTCCTGTGGTATTTAGGTAGTAGATAGCTGTATGTGGAAGTAATGTTGCAATGGTCAGTGTGAAAGGCTAGTGCAGAAGAGGTGGATTGTTTAGTAGGGTAGAGAAAGTGTGAATATCTTGGTTGCTCATAGGAGGTTAGCAGGTATGCTAGTGTTAAAGGAGGTAAAAGCATGAGTATGAGTAGCTTCTGTAAGGGGATTAGGGTGTTAGAGGGATTAGAGTGACTACACTCCCTGTACATGTTTGAAAGCAGGTAGTGTCAACTTAGGCATCCCTTTTACTATTTGTGCGAGTCAGAGAGAGGTATCATTTCCAGAGTTCCTACTGAGCCAGTGTATGTGCTATGCATTGTCTCTTTGCCAAGGCCAAAGCATACTGGGCATGCCTCCTTCTGACTACTGGGGCAGGCTCAAGTTGTTCCTCCTCCGAGTCACGCTCTGCCTGTGATGGCCTTGGCAATGGTGGGGGGCTGTTTGGCCCAGGCCTATGCTGGTCCTGCTGCAGCTGTGTTTGCAGGATCATATTATGTAGCATAGCACATACCATGACAATTTGGGTACATGTAGTTGGTGAGTACTGCAAGGCTCCACCAGATGTGTCCAGGCATGGGAACCATGACTTGAGCAGCCCAAACACATGCTCTATTACATTACGTGTTTGTGCGTGTGCCTCATTATGGCGTTCCTGTTGAGGTGTTTGTGCTTTTCTGATGGGTGTCATCAGCCACGGCTCCAGTGCATAGCCAGCATCTCCCACTAGGTGACCATGTGGGATGTCCCCATTGGCAAATGTCTGGTACAGCTGCGTCAGATGCCAGATATGGGAATCAAGGCAGCTTCCAGCGCAGCCTGCACACAAATTCAGTATTATGCCCTGGGCATCACACATGACCTGGCAGTTGATGGAGGGGAAGCCCTTGCGGTTGAAGTAGACCTTACCCTGCTTGCCGTCTGGTGCTTTGATGCATATGTGCATGCAGTCTATTTCACCCACTACCTCAGGGTATTCCGCTATTTGCTGGAAGAGACGCATATTGCTGGCCAACACCTCATGGGAATTGGGGAAATATACATGATCACCGACATGTGCTGACAGGGCATCCAGGAACTGGTGCAGTACCCTGGATGCTGATGCCTGTGATATCCCCATCATATCACCAGTTGGTCTCTGGAAGGTACTTGTTGCTAATATTCTTGGGCCAACACATACCTTGGTTTCCACTGGGATGGGTTCCCCTCTGTTGGTTCTGTGTGTGAGGCGTGGCCTGCACAGCTCAACAATTTTCTGCAGGAGGTCTCTGTCCACTCTATAGCACTCCACTATCTCCAGCTCATGCAGCCCCTGGTAGGTTACCCTGGGCCTGTATACTCTTCTCCGTCTCCTCACTGTGGGTTGTCCAGCAGCATTTCCATTGTCACCACCCTCAACATGTTGCATATGTCGCCTTATAACAGCAATGGCAGCCCCTAACATTTCTTTGTCGCAGTAAAGCTTTTTCAGTTTTCACTTCTATTAGCTTACTGCAGTGTCTGTTGTGAGAAACATAATGGACTGTTGTTTGCAGAATTTTAAGTGCTAGGCTGGGCTGGGCTAGTGTACTGCCTGTGTAATTGCGTGATTTTGATTATTTTCACCTGCTAGCTCTGCTAGTACTCCCTGGTAGCTTCCTACTATTTGTTGTGATTCCTTTTTCCTTTCTGTTTCCTCAGGAGGGAGCGCCACACACACAAGTGCAAACACGCGCACAGCAGCTAACATATGCGTACACATGCTTACACGGTCTAAAACTTGCTTATTTGGGTTAAAAGGTGTGCACACCAGTGCAAACATGCTTACAACACTTTAAACTGCCTTATACATGCTTACTCCAGCTTAAACGCGTGCACTCACGCTTGCATGCGCACACTCTGTCTTACTCGGGTTTACAGGAGCGCACATGCGCGCATGCACGCTCAGCAAGAAACTCTGGTGTTATCCATGGCATACACCTTCCATTTCTTGCCTTGCCCTGACACACCTCTTTCCATGATGTGTAAATGACAGCAGACACATGCCACTCTGCTTTAATGAGCTTCACTTCTTTCATACATACCCCCCTCGTGATGTCACCTATCTTCTACTCTGTTACTCCTCTTATCCTACTCCTACACTCCACTGACTGCGCTCATTTGCTATGTAAACTTGCGATTCACTATCCTAACCCTCATTTACATAGGAGTGCCTACTAATGCTTGGTTACATCTCTTAGACTGAGCTTCCCCCCTTAGCAACCTCTACTCGGAGGCCATGTTGTCTTCAGCCTGCCATTCCCTTGCATTGTACATTAACAATTTAAATAAGATCCACATTTGTGAGTTTTAATTTTTAGTTTTCTGGGTTTTAGAGCACAGCCCGTTTGCGTGGCACTGCGCTATGCTTAAACATCAGAAATCAGAGAAAAAAAAAATGTTATTTTCATATTGCATCAGGAAACATTTCCAATGGCCATATATTTGGCCATTGGCATGCTTCCTGCACTGGATGCAACCTTTATTTGGAGCTGTCATGGCTCCGTTTTGCTATTTGCAGAACGGTACTCAGTTGTCAACTGAGTACATTTTTGCAAATAATACTGCTCTTACTCGGACATGTTCGGGTTTCCTGAATCGCAAATCTACCTCATTTGCATGCCTTTCGCCTGCAATTGAGGTAATTTGCATATCCCAGCCCTGTCCATGTAAGAGCCATTTTAGGAGCTCTCTTGCACGCCCCTGCAGGCTGTTCCTGGATCGCTCATCAGACATGATGGCTGCATGGAGTCTTACTCTACTCTAAGACTCCGTGCAAGCCTTCGTGAATCTGGCCCTTACACTGCCATTACATCTATTATTCACTAGGTCATATAAATATGGGGAGATTCTTCAAGATTGGAGACATGCACTTATTAAACCTGTCTTTAAAGGAAAGGGGAGTAGGACAAACCCTGAATCATATAGACCCTTAAGTCTACTTTCATGTTGTGAAAAAATAATGGAGAAGGTAATACTGGATAAGTTATTGTCAGAACTGGATAGGTTGGGACTTGAAGCCATATATCAGCATGCATATGTTGAAAACAGATCTATTACCACCTGTAGCATGATGTTCTATGACAATATAATAACAGTTATGAATGAAAAATTGTGCTGTGATGTGATTTATATAGATTTAACTTCAGCATTTGACAGGGTCATGCACAAAACACTGATCAATAAATTAGTACAACTAGGTATCAATGTACTGTTGATAAGATAGATAGCTGCATGACTTACAAATAGGACATGGCAAGTATCACACACCAACTGGACAGGTGAAATCCTTGGTTACAGTCAAGATGTCCCACAGGGCTCTGTACTAGGCCCTTACTTGTTTAGATTGTGTCTTTCAGACCTTACTTTTTCATCTGAGGTGTTCTACAGTCTATATGCTGACGACCTAAAATTGGGTAAACTGATTACAAGTGTTACAGATAAGGCATGCCTGCAAAATAATTTGACTAAATTGACCATTTGGGCACAGGAGAATAATATGTTGATAAATACATCAAAAACTAAACATATGAGATTTGGGAGACATAAACTGAAAGGTGAATATTTAATACAGCACACAGTGATTGAAACTGTAGACTCTTTTAAGGACCTGGGTATATGGGTAGATTCAGCTATGAGTTTTTCTAATCATATCAACCAATTGGCTAATGATAGTTATAGAACTATAGGTTGTATAATAAGATTTATAAAGTCTAGGAAATGAACCATAATGAAGTCATTCTTAGTTACATTAGACTCAAACTTGAGTATGGAATAACAATATGGAAACCCTATAGGAAAACAAGCATGAATAAACTGGAAAGAGTACAGCAGAAATATACTAAGGGCATCCATGGATGTGAAAATCTAAGTTATTATGAAAGACTAAAATATCTGAAATTGTACAGTGTCCCTTACAGATATTTAAGAGGAGATCTTATTCAGGTATATAGGGCATTTATGGACAACTTCCTTTGGGAATGTTTAGGGTTATCAAAAAGTACTTGAGAATCGTCAGATAACCTATGTAGAAGATTCTATAGGAATGAGAAATGTACTAATTGGTTCTCTGACAGAGTAGCTGATGCTTGGAACAGATTACCAAATTACATTAAAGCAAGTACTAGTTTAGATGTTTTTAAGAACAGCCTGGACATTTATTATGGGAGCAAGTGTTTTGGCATACTGGCAAGCTAGAAGGGCTTTATCGCCCATGCTTGAAACATTTGTATGTATGTATGTATGTATTTGCCTGTTTTCTTGTTGAAGGGGGGACCAAGGATGAGTTACTGTTATGGCACAAACAAGAATGGATTGTTCTTTTGGGGGTGGTAGTAAATGTGAGCTACTGTTAAGGCACAGACAAGGATATGTTACTCTTGTTACTCTCCTTGTTTGCGTTCTGCCTGTTGTTAGTATTTCACATCTCTAGACTGTTTTATGTTCCTCCAGTAGGTAATACTGACTGACTACCTTTTCTGTTTTATCTGGAAACAGTTATTTTGTAGTTATGTGATACTTATGTGTATTATACATCTGTTGTCTTTAAGACACCTACTTGTATGTCACTCAGGAGTGTCAATCTATGGAGGCTCCCTTCAATGATTCTGAAAATCCAGTCATAGTCGATGGGTTTCAGCAACATGGTGCTTTTCTCCTGGAAAGGGGATGGGGAGTTATGGCCCACAAGATGCAAATATTGCAGCAGATTGTTCATGAGGCCATGGCAGAACATACCAACATGTGCGTCACAAGGCCACTGATATGATAACATCTACAAGGAGGCGAGCAGCTGAAGTGGTCCATGACCAAATGCTTGCCATGGGAGGGCCTGCTAGGGAACCACCACTAACCCTCCAGTGAAGAGTTTCTGGCCAATCTTAGATATCCAGACAGCTCTAAGGAGAGTGCAGTACAGCAGGTCTTGGATGTGAGCTCATCACCTTCTGAGACAGCAAGCATGTCCTACAATAACCTTTCAGGTAAACTTTGACATCTCAGCAATTGAATACTGTTGTATAGTACAACAATTGAAATTAATGCATTAATTCTGTATCAAAATGAATTGTTTTGGTGTGGGATTGAAAATTGCTACAGTTATAAGCTTAGTGTGGAGTTGTCAGTCATTCAAAATACTGTTGCTGCACATATACAAAGGTAAATGTATTACCACCTGTGTTACTGTTAATTGTGATGATTTTGCCCGTATCTCTTGCTTAACTTCTTCCTGGACCATCTGGAATGCAGCACAGTATGTCTTCTGCAGATGGTAAGCCAAATATTTTTATGTCAGTAGTGCTGAGCAATTGAAAGAAATATTGTAGTTTGTGATTCTGATCTCAGGCCTGTTGTATGTATTGGTGTACTGTCTGTAATAGTGGCAGCACTGTTAGTTTGTTAGCATATATTGTACATTATACAATGACCCCCCTCCATTAATATTCCAAAACGTGCATGCTGATTGGCCAGCTTGCCCGTTGTAAATTCCACAATATACCAGTGGAAAAAGGTCCAGTCGCCCAGACTTTTTTCTGTTGGTATAAAGTGTCCAAAACCTTTTTTTTTTAATAAATAAAAAAAAAGAAATAACAGAGCAATGGAGACCTTCCTTTCTCCGTTGCTTTTGTTTCAAAGCATTGATATACTGGGTATGCATAGGAACGCAAGTCCCATACGCATGCGCAGTACATCAACACAAGGAAGCAGTATAACACCACCACCGGTGGAAGAACAGTAATGTGCAGTTATACAAAGACATTATTTAAGAAAAGTAAGTATTTTTTTCTTAAATAATGTCATTGTATAATAGCAATAACCAACTCTGTGGTTGTAGTATATTGAAATTTATCCATGGTTGGCTTTATTTAATCACTCGGGGTTTGCCATCATGATTAAACCACGCCAACCATTGGCAACTCTTCAATTTACCACAGCCACGATGTGCGAAATATTAAAATATTCATTTTTTTATGACTTTTGATATTCCCTGTGGAATTTTGGGTATGACTGGTGTGTGCCACTCCACTGCTTTCCCAGTTATGATCTGATTATGATGATGGCCAAACATGACATGGGGTTACAGGACAGGAGGAGGACAGTGATCCATACTACACATCTTCCCCGGGATTCCCACAGACACTGGCTCAACCCTACCATGCCTACGCCATCCAGCACAGATACGGGTAGGTGGTGGACACTGATGGAGGAAGTATGGCTACTGCAAGCACAGTGCCTGTTGCAATCTGTCCTCCAGCAAAGTGTGGCTGAGCTGCCACACAGGATGGCTGTGCTGAGGGGGTGCTGGGTGCTGGGCCTCCTCTCCCTGGTCTAGTATCCCCTCCATGGCCCTCCAATGTATGTTAGGGCCATCATGGCCACACACCATCATTCGACAGAATTGCTCCAGCTCCATGCAGGCACATGTGGTTGGGTTGTGGAGTTGTGCACAGTCACTGCCTCCACCATGTTGCAGATTCACTGGATTGGATGAATGATGATGAGGGATGTATCTGTATCTGGTGCTCTGGGCTGGCTGCTGTCTGAACTGGAGCAGTGTCTGTAATGGAACATCTGCTGGGGGAAAGGCATCCTCATGGGTGTAGGTCAACCACATCATCTACTGTCAGCCAACGTGGCAGTGACTGATCATGCTCCCATAGTGGCAGTAGTTCTACTGCTCTGTCAGTGAGTCTGCTGTCCACACCCAGATGTGGCAATACATGGGGTTATGGTCCTGTGCATCTCTGTGTAGGGAGCTCATCCAGCAGACATAAGTCATGTTTAGGTAGCAGCGCTGCATCTGACCATGGGAGTGGACGTGTTCATGTAACTCCTGCCAAATCATGTTCTCATGGTCTGGGATGACAACGATGAACTGCACCTCTACCATGCATGACTCACCCCTGTTTGACAGACCAAGATGTAGAGTTAGCACAGAGCTTAGCTGTGTTCATGCAAACATTCACCTGGAAGACCCCTACAGACACGCACACAACAGTTACTCAGTTTGTCCCACTGGCCATTTGTTATTTTATTCCAATGTCTGCCTTCTTCTCCTTCCTACTCACACACACTCACCAATCTTCTGTGTCAGTCTAGGCTTCCTGCCCCCCACCCCCAACAACACCCTGTGCAAGTGATGATAACTGTGTCATATCCCTGTTTTCTGTCTTTTGGCTTCAGGGATATAAAAGCTGTGTCTGATGCTCATCATGCATAACTAACTTAGTGCTTAGTATATCTGCAGTTGTGTTGTTGAACTGGTCATTGCACCTTTGAATTATATTGGCCTTTGAAAGTTAAACAGTTGATAGCATCCAAATTTAACAACGCTATAGTGAATGCTCTTGTAAGGGTGCTGATGTCATAAACTGCAATGTGTATCATTACTTTCTAACTTCTCTCTTTAATGATCTTCCAGGACAAACGCATGGTGCGCATCATAAGTCAGACCCTCATATTCAGATCTTAGGACTGTATGACAGCCCTGTAGTCAAACTCAGTCAGAATAGTAATACAGTATATTGCTCTCTTTTGCATGTACCTCTACAGACACATGCAGCAGCTAAAGAGACTACAGGGCTTTCTCAGGAAGATAACAGAGCCTACAAACCATGCAGTTGGAGAGACCGTAGGGCTTTCTCAGGAAGATAACAGGGCCTACAAACCATGGCATGTTGTATGTGGATAGATTAAAAGCCATGTCACTGTCATCTATGTGGTACAGGATGAGTTGACTTCTGCCTGGCCTCCAGTCCAGTATCTGACTACGCCCTTGTTTGATGACCGTATATCCAGACATCTGATATAGCTGATGACATCAGCAGTGACCTTTGAGAACATGGTAATATCAGTTTCCCACATGATGCACTAAAAAGTCTCTCTGTAATGCCAAGCAAGAGAGCACATAGTTGACTGCAGTGAGAATAGAACCTCTACCTAAGTACACAGACTACAGAATGCAGTACATAATGCAAGCACCACAGAACAAGTCTGACTTTTGCAAGACTGCAGCTGAACTTATAGTACATGACATCAGCAACCCACATGTGTGACAAGATGTTGGCAGGCCTGCATAGGTTCATAGCTTCATAGGTTCATATCAGGCTGCTACCACAATGGCCCTAGGTTCATCGGTTCATAGGAGGTTACTAGGCTAATGGCTGTATCAATACAGAAACTCTGCTTGGCACTTCATTCTACAACTAGTCAGAACATTATGCATAAAACATTCAGAATTTTGACAAGAGGCCAAAAATAATGGGGGGACAAAATCCCAAATTCAGGGGCAGTTGTTTTAATATCGCTCTTATAAGTTGCTACAATAATGTATTTTCTGAAGGAAATAAAACTCAAACTACCTGTCATTTAGTGACTTTAATCCTCAGACTATAAATATGAGGCAAAATCTGGACATTCTGCAACATTCTGAACAGTTGAGAGGTATGTTTACATGTTGTCACATAACCATAGTTTGCATAAAGCCAGGAGTACTAAAACTGCATTATATAATTCACAAAGAAAATGGTGAATACTACCAAGTAATGTGAGGGAATAGTGTCAAACATTGCATAAAAAGAAAATGCAGCTCTCTTGTTCTGCCACCGTGTACTTTTATTATTACTTTGGATAAGGCACCCTAGCGTATCTATAACGTTTTCTTATAAAGCATAATGTGAGGCAAGAAAACACTGTCTTTAAACTAAATGTTGTCATATCATATTGCATAATTAAGTACCTATGTTAACCATAATTACCCCATTGCAGTTTCTGCAATTAAAACATAATGCAACTGGGTAAAGTCCACCAAGATCAAAGATGTTGTCATGATAAGCCTGCTCAATGGGAACATTATGTAAACCATTTATTTTTCTCATATAGTGACCTGTTGGGACAGGAACTGTGCTGACACTCCCCCGTACATACCAAGGACCTGTAGAGTGTGTATATTCACAGACTGTTCCAGTTCTAACAGCTCCATGCATGTATGCTCTGTGGCTGCGTGTAAGCAGCACCGGCAGCTGGTCACCTCTGAGCAAGGTCACGCCAGCACAATAATACCCAGCACCCTCTCAGTGGCCACCACGGGCAAAGACCTTATACCCCTAGGGTAAGAGCCATAAAACAAACATGTGGAGCGAGCATGCAAGGCACGTGGTACTTAAGGTCATAGGGCCCACCCCAGGCTTATTAGCTAGTCTGTCCTTGTTTTTTAAAGTAACTTCTGGAAACAAAAAGTACTCACCTCCAAGTGGACTCTGGTTTTGCCACCGGTTTATCTTATGATTCCCGGCAACCACTTTGCTTTCAACTAGCTGTAATGACAAGGGACCTAAAAGAAACAGAAAGATGGTTACGTCAGTTACACAGTGTCAGTGTAAAACAGAAAAAAAGTCAAGTTAACCTGAGTGTCCTAAGAACAGCTAACAAACCTGAATGTACCAGATTAAGGACTCCACCGCCCAACTGCAGTTGCACTGAACATGTCAGATGATCACCTACCACAGTACACATTAGGAGTTCAATTTAAGGCAAATGAAATGCTGAAAGTAGTTATCAAACATTACAACATGCACAAATGCAATCAGGCAACTAAAGCAAGCAAATGAGTAAATTGGTGTCAAATCCATCGGACTTCATGAACAAACACCCAAAAAGTTAGATGAAATGATGCCTGGCTGACACCAGCTCCAAAACTGAGTGGGTTAAATACAAAGTCCCCTTCCTCTAAGCCACACACACACACACACACACACACACACACACACACACACACACACACACACACACACACACACACACACACACACACACACACACACACACACCTTTCGTTCATCCTGCCTGATATCCGTTCATCAAATACAAAACATCTTTGCCACAATAACGTTGTCCATTCCTGGAGATCATTTGAAGCCCATAACTGTTCCAGCTCACAGAGCATTTGAACAGCCCTTAAGTGCCCAGCAGGAAATGCATGCATGTGATCCTTTGAGCTCAGTCCCGATAGGCTGGTAGCCCCGACGGTGCTGATGTCATCGCTCATGTGATGACATCAGTTGAAAAGCGAAAAAAAAAATAAACAAACTGGAAAAAAATTGGAAATGAAGGGGTGCCACTCAGGAATCGTGGCAGCCCATTATTTGGACACCAAAACCAGGTAACAACCAAGCAATTCAGTATGGTTGGGAGGTATGCTGTAAAGCCTTGTCAAGCCTACCCAGTTGTACCATTTTTCCCTTATAGACTGAGATATGTAGTCCATATTTGGAAATCCATGATCAGCACTGGTTGACCCTGTCTTAGAGTGACATAGGTGAAACTCCTGGGGTAAATCTATACTTTCTAATCCAATTTTCCCAGTTGCACTTAAATAGGGCTATTGATGAGCTCAATTTCATGTGAATTATGAGTTTGCTCCATAGGAACGACAATTGCTGGGAGACATATCTGTCTCTTCAGCATGTCCTTTAGATGTTGCAGTCTAGGTTAAGGTCCTTAGAGTTAGGTGAGTCATGTCCCATGTGATTTGCAGAAGTGCAGCATTTCCATTAAGGCAGGGTTCAAGATTGTTCTGTAGGCCAGCCAGAAGTCACCGCTCACCAGTCTATACAATACAGAGTACAGTGACAGGGCCTTCAGTCTGTCCGTGTGGATAATGTGTTGGAAGTCCTTGGATTTTCTTAGTGAGAAACTCTGAGGTCTCTCCAGCTGCTGCAGGTGAAGTCCATGCAAAATGGAGCATTGTACTGTATTATTGGTCTGATAAGGGACAAGTACAGTGGAGTTATAACATCCTCAGTCTTGGATGTTATGCCCTTATTTATGAGGTGTGCAATGTAAAGGGCCTTCATTAGCACTGTTGACACATAATGATTAAAGGTGAAGCTGACATCAACCTGCATTCCCAAATCTCTCACCATTGGGTTAGAACATGGGGGGTATTATTAACAATGTAATTTGCACAGACTTTTCCTTAACTGAAGGGGATAATAGTGCATTATTGTGGGTTAATCGTAAGTCTGTGGCTTTGGCAACAATCATTTATGTATGCAAGCACATTTTTTAGTATGTTGACATCATTTGGGGATTCAATGATTAAGCCCATTTTGCAGTCATCAGCGAACTTGCTGAGCCACAGCCCATCACTTATTTATTTATTTGTGTTTATTGCATTTGTTTACCAGGATGATTCACTAGGCCTAGGTGAGCCCATTTTCAGTGGAGGCCTGGGGAGAAAAGCTCCAACATATTACAACAGTACATAAAAGAAAAATAACATGCATTTTAGAGTACAATACAGTTACAATGTAGTAAAACATTGAACTTGACACTAATACAGAGTTTATACAGTGATACTATATTAGGAATAATGTAAGCCCATTGGTTCAATCTTATATATACATATTTACACATTTTTATATGCTCGTTTATATAGAATTAGATGATTGTAGAACAGCTTTAAGGATTAATTATTATTTGGTTGTGGGTGTTAGTAGCAAAGATTTAACAGTTAGAGTTTGAGCTCATGCAGTCGTTGTGGTATGATAATGTGAGAGAGATTTGAGGAGTATAAAGATTGAATAAGGAGAGGTTAAAAGTGTGGAAGCAGATATTTAAGGAGGTTTTGCTTTGGCACGTGAACAGTGCCAGAGTGAAGAAAGATGTTTTCTTAAGGAAGACTCAAAGAGAACAGGATTACTTATGGTTCTGATAGAAGGTGGGAGAGCATTCCATTGTTTAGAGACTGTGACAGAGTACAGCATTTGACCAGCTGACAGATTTGGTTTGTCAGCTATTAGCAATGATGTGTTTTCTGATCTGAGGTCTGTTGGCATGATAAGTGGACAGTAAAGAAGAGGGAGAGGGGCACATAAATGGTTTGTATATAAATTTATGTGCAGTATTTAGTTAAAGGTATGTGAGGTGTTGTGGCAGTTTGAGCCAGTTTAGTTGGTGTAAGGATAGACAGTGATGGGATGAATATTTTGAGTTAGTTACAAATGTGGCGATCTTATTGCAGCATGAGTCAAGTTTGATTTTCTGTGAAGACTGTATGTTGGTGAGGATGGTGGCACCATAAAGAAAGGGATGGAAGCAGGAAAGAAGAGGCTAGAGCTTTCATAGCAGTGCAGTTAAGGCTGTGCTTGTGTCTATAGAGGGTACCTAGTTTCTGATGTGTTTTTTTGATATGAGGTTGAACATTAGATTTCCATTAATGATGACACCTAATAGTTTGGTACCTGGAATGATGGCAATGCTAGTATTAGTTAAGGAATGGATGAAGAATGTATTTCTTTTGAGAGAGGTATTCTTTTTGAGGGTAAATATTATAAGCTTAGTTTTACTAGAGTTAATCGCAAGATGGTTACATGACATCCAAGCTTCAGTTTCTGTAAAGGCCTGTTGGGTAAGTTGCTACAGGTCGGACACAGTCTTAGCAGAGCAGATGACCGTAGAGTCATTGGCATATTGGATAACTGTGCTATGAGTAAGAGTGGTATGGAAGTTATTGATAGAAATACTAAATAGGAGAGAGCCTAGTACTGAACCCTGGGGAGCACCTGTTGTTGTCTTCAGAAATGGTGAACAGGATTTTTGACATTTAGTGGCTTGTTGCCTGTCTGAGAGATAATTAGAAAACCAGTTTAGGATGAAGGGTGAGAGACCTAAGCTGGAGAGTCTGGTAAGTAGTAGGAGATGGGAAACCATATCAAAGGCCTTTAATGAGAGGATTTATGAGCACCAGTACAATATTGGTAGGCAAAATAACACAAATGCATTGGCAAGACATATAATGGAAAATTGTGGGCACCATTTCTCTTACTTAGTTATTGAGCAAGTGACTAGGGAATCAAGGGGTGGTCCCTGGCAGCTCCATTTAGAGGAACGGGAACTTTTCTGGCAGCTTAAGCTAAATGCTTATGCTTACCCTGTACTGAATGATCAATGTTCTTTGAAATGTATTTTAAAATTGAAGGCTTTAGAAAGATAACTTGTATAAAAAAGTTTTTGATATATTTTATGAGATACTGATTTTTGACACTAATATTTAGTAGTAATGTATTCTTAGGGTTGTTGTTTTGATTTTTTTATGGATTTATTTTGGTATGGAGCATTGGAAGTTTGTCACTTTAAGATTTTAATTGTTGTATGATGTCATGCTCAACTTACTATTCAAGCTGATTCTTTCTCACATATATTTGTCTAAAGACGTTCATGTACTGGATGTGAACGAAAGCGCTAACATAAACTTGTTTTTTTGGAGATTACCACTGCCTTGTTGTGTATTTAATTTTAAAAATTCAGCCGGTAAGTTGTCTGGAGCGTTTGTGCATGATTTGAGTTTATGAAGGATTTTTTGTATAGTAGAGGTGGGTATTGGTGTGAAAGTGAAAGTAGATATAGAGAAGTTTGGACAGGGAGATGATGATGTATTAGGTGGTTTGTGGTTTGTTGGTGGGAAGGTAAAGGTTAGCTTTGCTATGGTGCCAATAAAGTTAGAGTTAAAGAGAGTTGATATCTCAGTGGGAGTCTTGTCAGGGTTTGGGCAAGGATTATTTTTAGTGCCTGGACAAAGTAGGGAGTTGAGTGCTCCCCAGAACACTTTAGGGTGTAGTTTATATAGGTTTTAAAGAGTTTGGAAATGTTCTTTTTTATTTTTAATCACTAGACATTTTGCCTGGTTGCATAGCTGTTTATATTGGGTGAGATCAGTTGGGTTTTTTGTTTTTTTGCCAGGCTTTCCAGGCTTTGTCTCTAGTGGACATAATTTCCTTAGTTTGTTTGGTCAGCCAGTTGGCATGTTTAGCCTGAACTGCCTTCGGGCGAGGTGGGGCTACCATATCTAAGATCTCAAGAAATGTTGAATTACAAGCCTCAACAGAATCATTGAGTGGAAGATATTTTAAAGCTGTCCAGTTCATACTGTATAAGATCTCACTGAAGGTAGAGGGGGAGAAATTAGATAAATCCCTAATGAGCTTGACTTGGTGTTGGTGTGAAATAGGGGTGACCTTACGTATTGCGAAGGCAGGTAAGTGGTCACTAATACTATTTGGTGTTTTTCGCCTGATTGTCTGAGGAATACATTACAAACAGTAGGGGGCCCAGCACAGACCCTCATGGGACACCACTGGTAACAGATCTGCTGGCAGAGGTGGAATCTCCACCTATGACTGTATGCATTCTGTTGGTGAGCCATTTGGCTAACCATCTAATGATCTATGGGTTAATCCCAAGATGAGTGAGTTTCACAATAATGCCTCAGTTGGGATTGTCATCAAAAAAAGTCCTCCTGCGCGTAGGTGAATGCGCGGCCCCCAACATGAACCAAGAGAACAAAAATGAATGGAGCCAGCAATGAGTGACTGAAAATTATGTATTAAATTTATAACATAACAGCAAATACAGACAGACCGGTTTCGGCAGGTAAATTACACAGCCTTCTTCAGTGTATGCAAAACATTCCCAATACATGCTGTTTAAATATACAATACACAGATCCCATTGGTTGAATACTTATAAATATTCATTAAGCCCGGGGGAAAAAAGACCACCGAGTTTAATTATCCACTTTTTTTCTTTACAATTCAAAATATTGTGCCAACCAGTTTTGTTTCTACGATCACCTTGTATAACATCAATTATAATGAACATGAATTTGGCCATTGGATGGATCAACTGATGTTTATATAGAGCATTAGTCATCTTTTTTTGTTTAATATTACTATGATGTTCAGAAATTCGTAATCTAATACATCTGGAAGTCTGCCCAATGTAGAATGCTCCACAGCTACATGTGGCCAAATAAATGGCCCAATCACTGCTACAGTTCACAAATATGTTTAAATCAAAAACTTTGGGGCAATTTCTACTTGAGAACTCCTTAGTTGTAGAGATATACTTACAATTTATGCAGTGGCCACAAGGGAAACAACCACGTAAAGTATCACCTGAAATGGTTCTCTGTACCCTGCCAGTATATTTGTTGTCACTACATTTGTAGTGATTAAAATAGGATTTAAGTTTTTTACCATTCCTATAAGAGAACATACACCTATCAGGGATGATCTTTGCAACATCTGGGTCACACTGTAGGATATTCCAATGTCTCCGGACAATCTCCAGTAAACAATTGGTGTTACGACCATAAGTTGTAATTAGTCTGAGTGGTTGAGATGGTATGTTCGACCTGTCCCTATATTGGAGTAAATCAGTACGTTGCATATTGTTGACCTGACGTTTGGCAACTGCAATAGTTCCAGCATTGTAGCCCCTTTGTTTAAATCTTTGTGTAAGGTCATTTTGGTTCAAACAAAAAGTAGATTGTTGTGAGCAAATACGTTTAGCTCTGATGAATTGAGACTTTGGTATGTTCCTAGCTATGTGTGGATCATGGTAACTGGAGGCATGTAATAGGGGGTTATATTTTGGGAACTTTCTATACATCTCCGATTCTAGTGTCCCATCGGGGAGTTTTCGCAATAACACATCCAAAAAGATTATATTGTTGATGTCATGTTGTTCCGTGAAACATAAACCCCATTCATTGTTATTCAAATAACAAACAAACTCCTTTAATCTAGACTCAGTACCCCTCCACACCAGCCATACATCATCTAGGTAACGTCTCCATATGTCCATATCCGAAAGAAAAATGTTTCTGGTGGAATCATAAATCATCTCCATTTCCACATAAGCCATGAAAAGGTCAGCATATATGGGGGCAAAAGATGCCCCTAGTTTGCCAGAAACATGCATCTTTATAATAGAAAACATTACAAGTGAGAACATACCTTGCCATATCCACCAGGAAAGAATTGAATGTGAAACTATACAAGTTTGTATTATTGAGCCAATATGCCAAAGCCTTAAGACCTGCCTGATGTGGAATGTTGGTATATAATGCGCTCACATCAAGCGTACACAAGAACCAATCGGCTTCCAATTGTGTGTCAGATATAATTTGTAGGAAGTTCGTGGTATCTTGCAGCCTGGAGCGAATGAATGGTAACAGAGGTTTGAGATATTTGGTCAAAAACAATGATAAGGGCTCGGTCAGATAGTTTCTGCCAGACACTATTGGTCTTCCCGGAGGATGCTTAGCATCTTTATGAATCTTAGGTAGAAAGTGAATGTGTTGAACACTAAGATCCTTAATAGTTAATTGATGTAATGTGTCATTGGAAATGACACCCCTATCATTGGCATCCTTAAGAAACCGTTCAATGCATTTAGTAAATCTACATGTGGGATCCACCGCCATATGTGTATAGTATCTGGCATCAAACAATTGCCTACGGGCTTCCTTATCATAATCTATCCAGTTTTGGACCACTACAGCTCCACCTTTGTCTGCTGATGTTATTACAATTTGTTTGTTATTCTGAAGTTCCAAAATTGCCCGTCTCTCAATAAGAGTGATGTTATTATGTTTAAAGGCAATATCCGAACTAAGGAAATGTAGATCTTTAAGTACACTGTTTCGGAACTGATGAACAACAGCATGCATTGGCGGAGAAAAATTAGATTTGTGATATATAAATTTACCACCATCAAGATTGAAACCACAGTCACCAAAAAACATTCTTAGATTGATAGATCTACAAAATTGGATCAAATCTTGCGCAAATACATCTTCAGATATGATAGAACCAGGTATAAAATTTAAACCTTTATTCAAAACCTGAATATGTACATCAGACAGATCATAGTTAGATAAATTCAAAATGTTATTATAAGTACAACAATTTAGGTCCCTAATGCCATCTCCAGTAACCCCTGTAAGTTGTGAACTTTTCCTGTGTTTGCGCCCCCCACGTCTGCGTGTGCTCCTAAAGGGACACTTCCAGAACTTCTTTTGGGGGATGGGGACCCTGTTGCTGCCAGGGATTCGTTATCAGTACCTGAGGACATGTCCTCAAAAGATGAAATACCATCATAATTGCTTTTGTGCAAAATAGACCTAGGTCTTTTTCTCTTTCTTACAGAGGTAGGGAGATTGTTAAATCTCACATGTTTTGACTGAAAGGAAAAAGGGTTACCCCGAGAATAGTCCTCCTGATCCCTGGTGAATTTTTTCATTTTCCTAGAACGTAATTCAGCATCAAACTTTTTCAGATCTAAAGCGACCTTATTAAGTTTGGCCTCAAAAGAGGGCTCTTGTTCAATAATACAAACTTGTATAATTCCACATTCAATTCTTTCCTGGTGGATATGGCAAGGTATGTTCTCACTTGTAATGTCTTCTATTATAAAGATGCATGTTTCTGGCAAACTAAAGGTACGGCTATGGGGGCATCTTTTGCCCCCATATATGCTGACCTTTTCATGGCTTATGTGGAAATGGAGATGATTTATGATTCCACCAGAAACATTTTTCTTTTGGATATGGACATATGGAGACGTTACCTAGATGATGTATGGCTGGTGTGGAGGGGTACTGAGTCTAGATTAAAGGAGTTTGTTTGTTATTTGAATAACAATGAATGGGGTTTATGTTTCACGGAACAACATGATATCAACAATATAATTTTTTTGGATGTGTTATTGCGAAAACTCCCTGATGGGACACTAGAATCGGAGATGTATAGAAAGTTCTCACAATATAACCCCCTATTACATGCCTCCAGTTACCATGCTCCACACATAGCTAGGAGCATACCAAAGTCTCAATTCATCAGAGCTAAACGTATTTGCTCACAACAATCTACTTTTTGTTTGAACCAAAATGACCTTACACAAAGATTTAAACAAAGGGGCTACAATGCTGGAACTATTGCAGTTGCCAAACGTCAGGTCAACAATATGCAACGTACTGATTTACTCCAATATAGGGACAGGTCGAACATACCATCTCAACCACTCAGACTAATTACAACTTATGGTCGTAACACCAATTGTTTACTGGAGATTGTCCGGAGACATTGGAATATCCTACAGTGTGACCCAGATGTTGCAAAGATCATCCCTGATAGGTGTATGTTCCCTTATAGGAATGGTAAAAAACTTAAATCCTATTTTAATCACTACAAATGTAGTGACAACAAATATACTGGCAGGGTACAGAGAACCATTTCAGGTGATACTTTACGTGGTTGTTTCCCTTGTGGCCACTGCATAAATTGTAAGTATATCTCTACAACTAAGGAGTTCTCAAGTAGAAATTGCCCCAAAGTTTTTGATTTAAACATTTTTGTGAACTGTAGCAGTGATTGGGCCATTTATTTGGCCACATGTAGCTGTGGAGCATTCTACATTGGGCAGACTTCCAGATGCATTAGATTACGAATTTCTGAACATCATAGTAATATTAAACAAAAAAAGATGACTAATGCTCTATATAAACATCAGTTGATCCATCCAATGGCCAAATTTATGTTCATTATAATTGATGTTATACAAGGTGATCGTAGAAACAAAACTGGTTGGCACAGTATTTTGAATTGTAAAGAAAAAAAGTGGATAATTAAACTCGGTGGTCTTTTTTCTCCCGGGCTTAATGAATATTTATAAGTATTCAACCAATGGGATCTGTGTATTATATATTTAAACAGCATGTATTGGGAATGTTTGCTGTGTAATTGGTCTGTCTGTATTTGCTGTTATGTTATAAATTTAATACATAATTTTCAGTCACTCATTGCTGGCTCCATTCATTTTTGTTCAGTTGGGATTGTGTCAAAGCCTTTAGGCAAGTCGAGATAGGCAGTAGGTACTGATTTGCCTTCATCCAGGGCTTTGGTGACACACTCAAATTCCACTAGATTTAACAGGTATGAGATGCCCTTGATGAAACCAAAGTGGGTTGGGTGAAGAGTTGGAAGGTCACCAATGTACTTGTTGATAAGGTCCAAGATGATTCTTTCCATGGCCTTACAGACAAGGCTGGTCAGTCTTATGGGTGTATACTTCTCTGGGTCGGTTGAGCGACCCCCTCTGTGCAAGAGTATTATGGTTGTTGTTTTCTCCTCTGCCAGGACTAAGCCAGTACTTAAACTATGATTGAAGAGAGTACCCAGTGATTCTGCTAACTCTTGTTTTAGACTGTTTAAAAATCAGCCTGGGATGTTATCCTGTCCCATAGAGCCTGTTATGACCGTTTATTTTTAGATAATAGGTAGAGAACTGTTGATAGGTATGCTATGGAGTATGATCGGTGGAGACAGGGGTGTGAAACTGAGGCCAAACCTGTCTGCTAACAGGTTGGCTGTGTCCACAGTTTAAGTATGTGGGGTACTATCTACTCTGAATTTGGTGCAAAGGTGGGCATATCCTTTTACATTACAGACATAGCTAAAGAATGCCTTGTGTTTATCCTTAGCTATGGATACTAATCTAGTTTCATAATTAGCTTTAGAGAACTTTACAAGATGTCTAATTTGCTTGTTCAAGCTATGGAGGATGTTTTTCTGCTGAGACTGTTCCTTCTTATTCCTGAACATCAGTTTCTTTCTCTTGTATTATCTGTTTATGCTAGATGTCCACCAGGGTGGCTTTCTTCATGAGCAAGTTTTGATCTGTTCTGGTGCAGCCGTCTATACACTTATAAAGGTGTTTATACAGGGCATTTGTGTACACCTCCATATAGGAGCCTTTACTGTCAGTGGTGGCACTAGGTTTGAAACTATATATGTCATCACTTAGGAGGCTATAGTTTGCTATGCAGAGATTTTTCCACCTTTTGGATCCTGATGGGGGTCAGATATGATTGTTACATTGAAGGTGACTGATTTATGATCAGACCTTACCAAGGAGGGTCTCACACATGGGGTCATGCAGCAACCTCCCATGTTGGTGACAACTAGGTCAAGGACATTGAAGCCCCCTTGTAGGGATGCAGGCTAACTGTTCCAGAGCATTCATGTTTACTAAGTGCAGGAACCTTAAAGAAAGCATGTGTGAGTTCACATATGTATCCCAAATGATGAAAGGATAGTTAAAGGTACCCATGCTTAGGGTGTTTGGCTGTATTATGAGTGACTTAAGTAGGTCCAGAAAGGCACTTTGTGGTTTTCATGATTCATGTTGGTGGACCTGTAGCTAACAATGATGTGGAGGGGGTTTCTCCTACAGTTAGTTGGACTTGTAGTTACTGTAGGGGGTAATACTGCTGAACTAGTCTTGAAGTGTACTTGTCTTTTATGAAGATGGATACACCTCCTGCTTTGGTTCTGTCGCATTCATTTTGCAGCCTGAACATATGGAAATCATTATAGCCTTTCATGGCTGGAGTATTCTCTGTGACCCTAAACCATGTCTCTTTGACTACACAAACATCAGTATCTTCCCAAGTAAGAAGTGCCTCCACTGAGTGTAGTTTCGGATTTAGACAGCATTAAGCAGCATATCCTTGAGTTCATCTTTTTTGGATATTTTTATGTCAGAAAGTTTGTTCTTATGACATTGCCTAAAAAAGTCACTATGGGGGAGGCAAGTACCTTGGCCAGTAACCAAAAGGCAAGAGATGACAGATGAAAACCATCTGTGGCAAAGCAGTGTTGTCCCCTATCAATCCAGCCTGACAACTACTGGATCCACCTGGAGTGATACCAGTAGCTAAGCCAATTGTTGAAGTTGATAATTATTTTGTTTGTATTGCGGAATTATCCTGGGTGAAGGTAGAATGCTGATTAGGGCTATGGGCATACCCACCTGGGACACATAATCTGACAAGTCAGTCATATCTCTCTTAATATAGCCCAGTGAGGTACATCTCAAGTCATTTACTCCAGCATGGAAAATGACAGAGTTGTGACTGTGGTTGTTGAGAGACTTGAGTGCATGGGTGACTTTGCGGATCCTGGCACCTGACAGGCAGCTGATTCGTGACTCTCTTCTTGTACAACCTGGTGAGGGGGACATCTGTGTGCCCACTAAGGATTCACCTATCACTAAGACATTGGTTTTAAGGTGTTTTGCCTTAAGGGCATAATAGGTGAGACATTATGTTAGTTTTTATCTGCAGTGTGCGAGGTCTGTGCTCTTTTGGTAAGCTTCTAATAAGTACCTCTGCATATGTGGGTTTATGGTTGTGCACTTGGTTTGTTGAGTAGGTGAAGTGTGTGTGCTGACAACCTGTTTGACATCTGGTTCGTTGTTACCTGAGAGAGAGAAAGAACATTTATTCTAGATTCACTATATATTTGCATCGCTTACATATTGTATTGTTAAGTTTTGGGAGTACATGATTATCACTATACATGATGCAACTAAAACTTAGCTGTGTAAAAACACAAGTACCCTTATTAAGCATATTTAGGCAGTCATTGTTAGCACAGCAATTTTGTGATCAGTAACAACTGGGCCTATCTGCTGATATCATCAGTTATAAAGTGCTGTCTGACATACTCTAAGTCAGACTTGAGCTGTGACACTGAGGTAAAGTACTGGGCCCTGTACTTATGTAGATAGGGGTTCTATTCTGACTGCAGTCAACTGTGTGTGTGTGTGTGTGTGTGTGTGTGTGTGTGTGTGTGTGTGTGTGTGTGTGTGTGTGTGTGTGTGTGTGTGTGTGTGTGTGCTTGTGAGCAAGTTGTTGCTTAATAGTACAGACAGCATTTTACACCAGTATGTGGAACACTGCTATCTTGTCTGCAACATATACTGTTGATGTCATCAACTATATTACATTTTTGGCTATGTAGTACTTCCACCAGGGCAGGGTCAGAGACTGGCCTGGGGGTGAGGCAGAGGTCATGTTATCCTATATAATAAAGTTCACAGTGACATGGCTTTTAATCTATCCACATACACCATGGCTTGGTGTGTAGGTCCCATGTTATCTTGATGAGAAAGCCCTGTCGTCTCTCCAGCTACTACATGTGTCTGGTGAGGTACATGCAAAAAAAAAATTAGCATTATACTCTATTAGTGCTGTAATACGGTTTGACTGCAGTGTTGCCATTCAATCCTAAGATGTCAATATGATGGAGTGACTTATGATTTGTACAATATAGGCTTCCAATAACAGTTTGGACACTTGGTTGTCAAAGCTCAGATTGCTATCTAAATGTTTTCCCAGTGCTTGCATCACTGGATTTCTGCATAGCAGGACTGTTGTCAATGCTGCAATTAACATGGAAGTCCACTTTTCAGCTGAACAACATTACAAGCACATATTTCTGCATTTATTTGAAGATCTGTGCCTTTGCTACCATTCAGTTGTGTATGTGTTAGCTCCTCCTGTACTATATTATCACTATTGGTGGACTCCATGAGTGCACACAATATGCAAGAATCAGCAAACTTGGTAAGCCAAAGGTCATATACATTAGCCTGTACTGTTGAGAAGGGTCAAGCACAGATCCTTGGGGTTTGCCAATGGTGACAGCTCTACCGGTACAAGTTGATTCACCAACTGTCACATGATGTGTTCTGTCATTGAGCAAATTGTTTACCCATCAACTGATGTAAAATGTAATCCCCAGCTTGGGGTTTTCTCAATGATACCTGCATGTGTGATTATGTCAAAACCCTAGGCCAGATCACAATAGGAAGTTACCTTCCTCCAGGCCTGTTACACAAAATTAATGTACTGTGACAAGATCACAGATCAGCTTTGGCATGAGCCAGCACCTACACCTTCCTGATATGGTGGAATACATAGTTAAACACACCTTCCACATGGCTTATGTTCACCTACAAGGGTGTATATCAACATGCATCTGCCTGTGTTGCTGGGACAGCACCTGATGCATGCATGTATAGAGACATCCGGACTCTACTTGACTGTGAGGTAGACCAACATGTCATCATGGACCTCTTTTACATGTATACTAGTAATATTTCCGGTGTATGCAACAGACCTGTGTAAGTTGTTATTGCTACATCAGGGCCAATACATCTGATATATGTCCTCAAAGAGGTCATAGAGGTCATGCATGATAACAACAGTATCATCTTGTGGAACTTTAACAGTTGAAGGCATTTGACAAAAAGTCACACTGTGGCATTCAATCAACACTGTCACATGTGACTATAAACAGCTATATCACCAAATGGTTAAATCTGTGTATGACATACATGGCCTCTCACTATGTTGAAATGTGTGACGTGACATATATCTCAGATCCAGTGATCAGGTCAGTACATCAGGGATGTCTGCCAGGCTTTTGTCTGCCCCTTTGTTAAGTGATGGACTGAAGGACTACAGCTTGTGGGCAATCATTGATTACAACTGTAATATTAGTATAATACACTCGGTATCAGCACATACCAGAGACTGCTTCCAGAGCCATGACAACACCTGAATTGACAAGACACATGGAGGGATGTGTTGCTTCAGGAAACAGACACAATACCCAAGTATAATGTGAACATCACACCCTATAATCAGACCAATAGGTATGTGACCTGTGTCCTGAGGTAGAGGGCAAGTGGTACATCCATCAAATGTAGTCATAGTGCTGACTACTCCCTTGACAGTAATGCAAGTATTGGGTATGTGAAGGGCATGTACATCAGAGGGCATACTAATGTCATGTTTCCCAGACTTCATCACACCAATAACTGAGTACAATGCACCCTTCTCCATCTACCTTGCAACACATGTTCCAGTGATGTTTAAATGAGGTGTACCACCTACATCACAGTGCACCGTCACACAGCTTACAGTATTGTCCATACCTAAGTATTCTTTCTGTGGAATGTACATGACTGTCTGATGGTTTAGAACAACAATCAAGTTGTTACACCAGATGCATGTGTGATGCCTGTTCACCTTATGCACACACTACATACACAGATGTTTGACAACATTAATGGCATGTATATAATTTGTGACAGTGTGAATTGTGCCATTGATATATACCATGCATACAAGGTAATTAGACTGTAGTGCCGATACTGTCACATACAAGTACAGCAGTATTCCTCCTAACACCTCCTGTAGATACTACAGTTGCAGGACAGTGTACGTTGTTACCCTTATAGATTGTGGCTGTATCATACTAGATGTCCAGTGTGTGTGTGTGTGTGTGTGTGTGCAGGCTCATCTGTTCACTCATAACATATGTTATGTCAGAGGCACGATATTAGTGGTGGTATTATTCAGTTATTGTCCATGATTGTGGTTGGTTCTTGTAATGTTTGCCATGATCCTTTACCTGTGGCCACCATACTGGGGACCTCTGCTGAGAGTGCACTCATATTCAGGTATATCAGTTTGCACAGTTTCCTAATATGCACCCTACCTCAATTGTATGTCAGATCCCTGATATATGTCTTCTGCATTATTCATGCAAGGATGCTTATCTCACACACACACACACCCTCCCCATTGTTATGTCACCTTGTGTATCAATCACAGACAATACATATTCACTGTACAGTCCGTACTGTACCATATAGTTAGGTGCTTGGTGTTGCTGCTACAACCATCTTCTACTGACATGCCCTCCTCTGCTGTACATGCAGGAGTTTCACCTGTACTCTTTCCTTGTGTTCATTGCTACAATTCATCTATGTGTTCCTATTCAATACACACACACACTTCCCCTGAGTGATCACTTTATATGGCAGTCCCATGTCCTGTTACAGATCATTAACACAGCTTCAGTACAGAATGGCAGGAATGGGATATCACTATACTCTGTGCTGTAGGTACACTGTCCTGTACTGTGATTGGATCATATACTTCACATTCATCCTCTCAACTGTCCAGATATTCCAAGGATGTTGAAATGTTTTCCTTATTGAATATGTGGCTTTCTGCCATATCACTAGCATGATCTCTGGACTGCTGTGACTCCATATTACAGACATTCGGGTGCATACCTCTCAACTGTCCTGATTTGTGCAGAATGTCCAGTTTTTGTCTCATTTTTGTGATCTTTTCCTCATAGCATGTTGTTTTCCTGGCAAATCATTGGCATATCATTGCAGAGTGCAGTCAGTAACCAATGACTCACATTTGAGTTTCAAACTTCATGCTCTTCAAAAAGGTCAAGTTTGGACGTGGAAGATTAACAATCTTCCCCTATTTCTGGCCCCTTGTATCCCCATTTTTATGGCTTTGTCCACATTTCTCACTCTAAGGTTCATAGTGTTACTTTCAAACACATTCCTATGTGACATCTATGTCAAATATGTCCCTATTACTGGTTCTTTGTCCTCTCATTAAGTTGACCTCTGTGCAGATATGTTGCACTAATAGAATGACAGCTATTTGTACAGCCATACCTCTCAACTGTACAGATTTTTCAGAATGTCCAGATTTTGACTCATATTTTTGGGTCTATTTCTAATACAATTGAGGGTCTGTGGCAAATCATTTGTAAATTATTGAAGACTGAAGTCAGAAAATAGTGAAATACATTTCAGTCTCAGACTTCACACCCTTATGAAAAATCATGGAAATGCAAAACATGCCATTCTATCAACTTTCTAAGTTTGAAAGAGCAATATTTCATAAGTTTGTCCCTAGCATACCTCTCAACGGTCCAGATTTTCTAAGAATTTCCAGATTTTTGCCTCTTTTTTTGTCCAGTTCCTCATACAATTTATGGTTTTCTGACAAATCACTAGTATGAGCTGAGGATTAAAGTCACTAAATATTGACATGCCCTTTGAGTTTTAGACTTTATGTCCTTCAGAAATTGCATGCTAAAACAAATTATGTTATTCTAGCAACTTTCTAAGTGTATGAGACAATATTTAATATGTATTCCTCTTTTTGGGCCTTTGTCCCCACATTATGTCATGCTTTGTCCTGATTTCTTGCGCCAATAGATTGAGAGATATAGTCCTTAATTGGCATCCCATACCTCTCAACTGTCCAGATTTTTGATTTTCGCAGAATGTCCAGATTTTTGCCTCATGTTTTTAGTCTGTTTCTCATAAATTTGTGGTTTTCTGGAATTTTGTGGCAAATCAGTGAGGACTGAATCCCCAAGTACTGACAGGCATTTGAGTTTCAGCCTTCATATCCTTTAGAAAGTACATGGTGGCAAAAGACCTTTTATTCTAACAAATTTCTAAGTTTATAAGAGCAATATTTAACATTTGTTCCTATTTGTGAGGATTTGCCCTCCCTCATTATTTTTGTCTTTGCCCAGATTTTTGTGCTAAGAAGTTGAGAGCTATGCCTTTGTCCCCACATTATTTATGGCTTTTGTCTATTTTTCTTGCCCTCATCTGAAATGTATACCCCTGGTGATCATTGAGGCATTCCATGCAAATCCACAAACTGTATGTGCTCTCCTTTACATGGAATTCATATCCTTGTTTGTTTATAAGGTTTCACTGCCAGCAATGGTGTTGTGAGCCGCAAATCCCACTATAGGCTCGTCACGCCTCATTAATATGCATTGTATGAAGCTGCATGCTGAGCACTATCATGGTCACAATTAACACTCCATGTAGGCTCTGTGCGGGGCCCACTTGGAGTTTAATGAATCCTGGGGTCAGTCTAAAAAGTTCAATAGCTGTAAACATACACTACCTTCTGGCTGAATTAGTGTGATATGTGAACAATAAAAGTGAATATGCATTAAATATGACTGAGTTATGCAATTACACTTGTTTTAAAGCAAAATTGCATATGCAGTCTTAAGAATGTTGTATAGCTGAAGGGGTTGCTTGGTTTCTGGGTTCTATTCCCTCATCAGTCATTTTGTTTATGTAATGCCCACAATGGCTTAAGTTAGACATATATGAATGTTTTGTTTAACAGAACATCTGTAAAGGATGACTACACATTTTGCTGGCATCCACACCACCTTGAAAAGTACTGTTTATGTTGAAGTACTAAGGCACTATACTCTGTCACACAACATAGGTCATCAGATACCATTTACCTTTATTTGGAAATGCTGTATATGTACATATTCCCACCACTCTCTCTCTCTCTCTCTATGTATATATATATATATATATATATATATATATATATATATATATATATATGTAGGTGTGTGTGTGTGTGTATATATATATATATATATATGTGTGGGTCTACCTAACATTGCCAACAGTCCAGAATGCCGACAACCATATGGCCGACACCATATGATCGACATTCAGAATGCCGACAATGCATAACCGGCAACTCACTATAGTGAGGAAAGATTTCCATTCCTGCACTGTAGTGCAATCTCAGAGTTGGTATATTAAAGTTTCCCCCACGGGGAGGGGGGGGTGCTGCTAGCAGTTGAAAGGAAATTTTATTTTCCTCTTACATGGTCTACTTACAATGTCGAGATTTCGGATGTCGGTCATATGGTGTCGGCCATATGGCTGTCGGCATTTTGAAATTTCGGCATTGTGAAGTAGATCCATATACATATATATATATATATATATATATATATATATATGTATATATATATATAGATATATATATATATATATATATATATATATATATATATATGTATGTATATATATATATATATATATATATATATATATATATATATATATATATACATATTCATACACATGCAAACATATGTATGTAAGTTTATATATGTTTCAATTTGGAGAAATATCTATGGGTGTGTGTGCATTTGTGTGTTGTTTATAATCTTTGTGTTTCCAGCATAGTGCCAAGCAATCTACTTAGGCTGTAGTGATGTCCTCATAAAAGGTGAAATGTGTTATGTCTATTATTAGTGGCATTTCATTTCATTGGTCTAAATATAAATGTAAAAGCTTAAAAGCCATATAGTTGAACAGTTGTATGTCTTAAGGAATCATTTGTATATATCCCATTGGTTTCTCCTAAAGGAGATTTATGATATTCTAGCTTGATTGGGTCTTTCTTGCAGTTTTTACTACTTGATTCATCTGTATAGCATTTTTACCCTTTAGATGGATTGTTATGCAGTCTTGGGCATGGCTATAAAGATTCCAGTTTAAACTTGCTCTCTTACTGGGTTAGCAAATCCACAAATGAAATTAGAATGGCGGCGGGTACATAACAGTGCTTCAGAGTTTTAAAGCAATGTAAACATCAAACGATATCTCTAGTTTCTCTTTTGATGTTCCTTATCATTTGTATTGCCTTTCAAACCTGATACCTTAGGTTCATAGGTTCATAGGTTAGTACTAGGCTAACTGCCTTTGTGGGACACTTTAAGCCTAGCCAAACTTCACATTTAGTGTTTGGATTAACTTATCCCATTTGATGTTTAGATTAACGTTACCCAGTCTAATTCTATATTTGTATTAATATTACTGATATAAAGTAGGATCATGTCATAGATATTCAGAGGAGCCCAAAGCATGGGATAAACATTTTGGAGCTGCCTTTTTCCATTAGTAGTACATGGGGCAACACTAAGGTACATTTCCTATTATTCATCCATAGATTATCAATGAACTAGAATATGGACAGGGATGAGCTTTATCTTGCATGGATGGGGAGTCTGTTCTAGAGCAGTGGTATCCTCTGTGAGACATACCTGTCCCTCCAAACTGTTCTGTTAATGATTTAGATAAGGTTTAATTTCCTGGACTGAATATTTCTGGTGCCATTTGACTTGCTGATGTGTGGTAGGGCCATCAATAGTGGGTCAGAGGACTCCTTGCATAACAGACACATTTCACCTTTTAGCAGTCTGTAAGAGACTGAGTATAGCTACAGAGATTTTTGGTGATCTATGTAGGACAAATTGTTTAAGCCTTGTATCCTTTTTGTAAAGTATCTTTGTGGGCATTCCAGTTATTGTACGTTTCTGGACTGATACATGCCAAAGGTGGTGTTATACTCAATGACTGGCCTTATGAGGGTTGAATAAAAGAGGACAATGACATCCCTTGACCTAGAGGCAATCCCTTTGCATATGAACTACACAATATATAAGGATTTCCTTATCACAGTAGACACACGGTGGTCAAAGATTAGGTTGCTGTCCACATAAGTTTCTAAATTCCAAACAACTGAATACACTTTTAGGATCATATTATAAATGTGGTAGTTCCCCAGGGTAGACAACTTTCCAAACTATATGATAATGTGTTTTTTGGCATTAACCTTTAGTCCATGATTTTGGCACCGGTTGTTTGTTTGGGACAAGCCTTCCTTCAGGATGCCTAAGTCTGTTGGTGATTTGATAACTGTTCCTAAGTTGCAGTTGTCTGAAAACTTAGTCAGCCAGCACCCTTTGGTATTGGCTTTTACTTTAGAGGAGTCGATGCCAAACAGAAGATTTCCCAGCACTGAGTCTTGGGGGGGGGGGGGCTCTTTTAGTGACTAATCTTTTTTAGAGGTAGCTTCCCCTGTTTTGATCTCCTGCATAGGGGTTTATTCCTAGTTTATTTAGCTTTTCTACCATGCCTGAGTGGTGGACTGTGTAAAATGCTTTGACTAAGTCAAGGAAGGTAGTGTGTACCATTTTACCTTTGTCCATTGCTTTAGTGACTTTTTCAAATAAAAGTCCATGAGATTGAGTAAGCATGACCTGCCTTTGATGAATCTGAACTGAGACAGGTCCAGTGTTTAGAGATTCCATATATCCTTATTGATTAATTCCATTATAAGCCTTTCCATGACTTTGCACATGAGGCTGGTTAGACTTCTGGATCTGCAGTTATCTGTTTCTGTGAAATGTCCTCCTTCATGTGTATGTGTGTGTGTGTGTGTGTAACTGTTGCTGTTCTCTATTCACTTGGTACAAGACCTGTATGGAGGCTGTGGATGAAATGTGTTGTTAGGGACACAACTAAATTGTGCTTCATACTATTCAGGATGCATCCAGAGGTATTGTCAGGAGCCATCAAAGCAGTGTTTTTTGCTTTTGACAGCACTTTGAGAACTTGGCTAGGGGCCCATTGGTTTCAGGTATTTTTTTCTGAGATAGACAGTGGGGGGAGGGGTAAAGCTTGAGGTTAATTTATTGGCCAGTAGGTTAGCTATATTTTCAGCTTCATTATAGGTAACATTATTTAGGAAGCATCATTTACAATCAGCTTAGTGCATTGTTAAATTGTGCTCCTCAGATTATGAGCATGACTAAAATGGCCTTGTGATTGTCTTTGGCATAGGTGGCTACTTTCACCTCAAACTTGGCTTTGGTGGATTTAATAGTCACCCGAGTTGTTTGTTTAGTTTAATGACGGGAGTTCTATCATTCTGAGATTTATTTGTCTTACCTTTGGCCAAAATTCTCTTCTTTTTATTTTACAGCTTGTTGCTATGGTCTTCTAAAGTACTCCAAAGACTACAAATATCCAAGTTATGCTTTATTTCATCTCCGTTAGAACAAGATATTTTTACTTCTTGACCATTGAGCATTATTAAAGAAGATAACTGCATGTTCAGTGCTGTCAGTCTAGTAGCAAATAAAAATGCATAAGAACTTCATTTAATGTAAGATGGCCTGTTGCTAGTTATTTACAGTACATTTAAAACATCCAGCTACATTAATGAGATAAGGTGGGAACAACAGATAAATCCCTAATTCAAAAACCCATTTTGCTTAGAGGAAAGGGTGTACTTACTGTCTTCAGTGACTAGTAATGTTGTCACCTTCAGGTGATATTATGTCATTTTAGGAAATATACTTGTTTAAGTATCATCTTGTATTATGAAATTGTTTGATTTAAAATGTTAAAGAAAAAGCTAGTTTACTACCCCCACCCCCACCGCCACCTAGAAGCAGGTTATCTGCTTATGGTGTGATCATGTTGGGTTTGCAGTAAGTTTAAGTTACTGGCAGACTAGACAAGGAAGTAAGACTAAACATTAATAAAAATACTTTGTCTAACTGCCACTGGTTTAGATTCAGATGCAGTAGTTACTACTGGTAGGAAGCTAGTGGTGTAACAGCTTCACATATTCCCATAATGCTTTGCACACTGTGTTCTACCATGCCACCGAAACATATGGCAGCTCAAATCAGACTAAAGCTCTGCTTCCATGGCTATGTACAACGAGAATTATAGCACAATAAGTGCCTGCTAAGCCTATGTATTTATTTATTTGTTCATAAGCTGGTGAATAAACTGGTATAGGACCCATTTCTCCCACAACCCCAGCTAAATGGTAAACACAGGTACAGTGAAAAGCAGGTTTACATATAACCTGCAGATAGCAGTACCATATTTCCCAAAGAAATGTCATATTCACATATAACATAACATAGAGTTGTACAGGGTATATTCTGACCATAGTAATAATGATTTTATGTAAGCATCAGTAGTGGTTATTTTACAAATTGTGAAAAGAAACACTTCACTATTTCAAATGAAATGAGAATTCCTTAGTCAATAGCATAGAGAAGTACTGTACCATACGGAAACAAAAATAAAATGTGATGGCTTTTTCTACTCTACCCTTCCTCAGCCTGTGTAGGTATAGATGACTTTTGTTGCCAAATTATGGCAGGTGTACAGAACAGTGTGTGTGAAAAGCCAGCATACTGTTATGTAACTAAGGAAGAGTGAGAAAGACAGAAGGTTTTGGATAAACATACTAAAAGCATGCACACACTTCAGATGAACAAGAAAATAACTTGAAAAGGCTAACTCTGAAATAGGGATAGTTTTATTATATGGTGGCACACTTCATATTTTTCTTTGCAAATCCAGTAATGGAATAATTTGCACATTTATTGCTTTCATGTGATTGATATCTTTCTAAATGTTTTTTTATAGGTTAGACTGGTTTCCAGTGGAACAATGAGAAAGAAAATGAATAATGATTTATGTTTAAGAAGGTCATGAACCGATTTGCATCGCATTCCTTTGTTTATGTTTCTCATAACCATTTTAGAAACTTCAACAACCGTGATCTTTGAAAAGTAAGAATTAAACTTTGGGTAGCTGCATTTACCACGTTTGAGTTTACTAATCACAAGCCATTGTTGCAGTCAAGGGTAAGTTAATACTACCACTTCAAGTGGTTCAACTGGTTCTTAAACCAACAGGAAGTAATGTCAATGCACAATCGACAAGAAATTACTTCAGATGGAAAACACAAAAGCACAGGTGCAGAATATGGGTTTGTGACTAGAAGATTTATTTAAGGATCTTGACATTTCTTCTCAAACCTGTTTGTACACGATTGTCTCATTAGTCTATGGACAAAAGGGAAACTAATTGTTCATATTTTGTTCACTGCTTCATGACACCTGAATGTTGGCATATTATGACTGAAAACAGTAACATATACCGAAACAGTCACATAATGACTTGACGTTTCTATTTCTCCAAAAGGTTTGCCATGAAAAGACATATAACATCAGTTCTGTGCAATGCTGCTGCATACAGCGCTCAGTACTTTTGCAGGTCTGAGCTTCAATACTTGTGTAAGCAACAAGGCATGAAAAGGTATCCATGGCACAGTTATTACTGCATGCCCAAAACCATTGTGAGATATGAGCCTGAAAGACAAGTGCCCTACAAGTCCTGGGAGAAGAGTGCATTCTGCACCATACCTGGGAATCTTATTAAAATATAAAAGCGTTAATTGCAATATTCTATATATTAAGTTCATTTTAAAGGATCTCACATATTTAATGTTGTGTTTTGAGGGAGAATAGTGTTTCCACCAAATGTTAGCAATAATTCTGAGATGGTATATAATATTTACCTTGCGTATTTTACTAGAAATTTGAACATAGTCATTTTAAAATTAAGGCTGTCACATGATGAAGTATGAAATGTTTTTGTACCATTTGATTTGCAACATTGCTGTGCAAGGTTCTGGCCTTTGGAATCACCCTGACTCAGTCTCTCTATGTTCTAATCATTTAGGTGCAGGGAAATTGCAATGTATTTATGGTAGGTAAGGTCAATTCTCAGGCTATAGTGGACAGGCATAGTGTTCAGCAACAGACTAATTTAAGCAGGGTGCAGCAGCAACAGCAGCCTATTGCTCCTCCCAATTCTAGAAATTTCAGTTTGCCAATGCATTAATTATGTCTGGTACTACCTTTGTTAGAGACATAAGTGAACATCTGAAATGCAACAGTGGAGAGTAAACATGAAACTGCAAGGGCCAACACTGGGATCATGGTTATTGCAACTTACCTACATGCTAGTGATAGTACGGTGGAAAAACTTGTTGGCACAAACTAATGTATCCTTACTGCAGTCTCTTCCTCTGTCTGCACATTTGTACATCTGTTTTACAAAATGCTTAAGTTTACTGTCTGGCAGTTAGTGCAGTGGCTTAAAGCTCTGAGTAGCTAATGAGCTACTTCCTGTACCCAAGGTATAAGGGGCGGAACAGTGGTGCAGCGGTTAGCATTGTCACCGCACATTAAGATGTTCTCCAGTTTGTTTCTTGGCTGGGGTACCTTTTTTGTGATGTCTGCATGTCCTCCCTGTGTTGCATGGGTTTTCTCCCACATTTCAAAGACATTCGTCTGGAGCATTTCGGGTCTCTCCTGAAAATGGCATCTGTCACATTTGGACTTTCCTGGTAAACAAATGTAAAATAAATAAATATCTCATTTTCAGTGGAGGCCTGAGAAGAAAGCTCCAACATACATACAAAGATCAATTAATAAACTACATAATATTATCACATGAAGTGCAGTAACAGATAGTAGAATCGACCTACAAGATAAATAAAAGTCAGATCAGAAAATCACACAGTGAATATTGAACAACTATCAAATGATATTGATCACCTAGTAAAATACAATCAATAGTGATAACCAATAGTAAAGATGTTAAGCATTTTTAATATGGACAAAAGACTAAGAGAAAGGACAGAGATTTTGCAGCTGGGCGCGGTTAGGAAATGGAGTTAAAGTAGGGAGCTATCGGAGAAGTAACTGGTGCTTTAGCTAATAAGAGAAGGGAGGAAAAGAAAGAGAAAAGAAGAGCAAATGAAAGAGAAGGAAGAAGGAAGGGGAGAGAAAGGAAGAGAAAGAAGGAATAACGGATACTGTCAGCCTAGTGTAAGGCATGCACAGAGCCAGGAGTTAAGGAGAAATCTCTTTAAAGATTGTTTGAATATGTGACTACATGGCATTGCTCTAATATCCTTAGGAATACTGTTCCACACCTTGGCTACTGAGCAGGAATATAGGGAGTGACAGGTAGATTTGTTTGGTTTATGGATTTCAAGGAGATGTTTCTGAGAAGAGTGAAGAGGGTGATTAGAGGGTAATGGTTAGGAATGGTGCTTTTTGCTTGGCAGGATAAGGATTTGTATGCCATTTTATGAGCAAGGAAGAGCTGGGTGAACATGAGGTAGTGAGATAACTCAAGCCAGTTTAAATATCTGAGAGAGGAGCAGTGGTGGAAGTTGTATGACTGATTGGCTTCAAATCTAACTACTTTGTTATAGCAGAGCTCAAGTTTTGATCTTAGGGTGATCTGAATGTTGGTGAAAATGGTTAAGGAATATTGTAGTGAAGAAGGGAGGTATGTATTGGCTAGAATAACTCTAGATGAGTTGATAATGAGTCTTTTTGATCTATAGAACATGCCCAGTTTTGGGTGTGTTGTTTTATGCACTTTTGAATATGAAGATCAATTTCAGTTGCTCATATATTAGGACACCAAGTAACTTTGCCTGAGGTACAATACTTCATTTTCAGTTTTGTTGAGAAAGGATATTTTGAAAGTGTCTTTTATGTGTGTTTGGAATTTGAGGAAAAATAAGAGCAATTTTGTTTTATTTGGATTTAGGAAAAGCTGGTTGTCACTGAGTCAGTTTTCAATAGAGTTGAAAGCCTGCTGAGTGATGGATTGTAACTGGGAAGGGCTATTATATGAGCAAATGACAGTGGAGTCATCTGTATATTGTACAAGTGCAGCTTGTTGGGAGGATGTATATAGATAATTTATAAATATGTTAAAAAGGAGAGGGACAAGTACAAAGCCTTGTGGGACACCTGTATTAACTGGGAGGAAAGATAAGTAAGTAGAGAGCCATTTAACTGATTGTAGCCTATTAGATTGGTAGATAAAGCAGACATTGTTGAGAGTAGTTTGACATGTGAGACTGCATCAAAAGCATTAGACAGATCCAAAAAGTGGGAAGACACTAAATTGTTGTTATCTCTGGCTTTAATGATTGGTCCAAAAAGGCAACAAGGGCAATTGTGCTATGATCTGGGCAAAAGCTGTGCTGGGCAGAGGTCAATAGATTTTCTTGGAGTAAGTATTGTAAACGTTGTTTCTGAATACATTTTTCTCAGATCTCAGAAAGAGGGGACAAGATTGCAATTCGTCTGAAGTTTGTTATTTCAGTGGAGTCTCTCCCTTTATGAAGAGGAATCATGTAACATATTTTTACAGAGAGAGAGATGGGACATATGACTCACGAATGGATCAACTGACCAAGATAGAGATTGGGTAGACAACAGAGGGGCACCAGTCTTTAGATATTCATATGGGAGATTGTTTACAGATGGTGAGCAGGGCTTAAGTTTGTGTAATAAATTTGTTCTGTAGGAAGTAGAAACATATTTTTAGTTGAAAATGGCAGACTGCAAGTTGAAAATGGCATATAATTCTCTCTAAAGACCTTCTTTCTGAGGTTTAGGAGGAATTAGTCTTAAAAAGTGCTCCTGTAGTTGCAGATCACATCATGTTTCCTCCAAACCATAGATTTTTATTTGACAGTTTTCCTCTGGATTCCTTCCCACAACCTAATATACCTTTTTCTTGTGTGGCCTCCAGAATTGCAGACTGTACAGAAAGTATAGTCTGATCGTGTCTCTGTAGAAGAAGTTACAGCTTCTCTGTTTCTGGAGTCTAGCCTCTTGAGCATGCAAATTAGTATTCACTTCAGGTTTATTTGCAACAACCACACTTCTGTTCAACTTGTTCAGCCTTTCCAAATCCCTCCCTAGACTCTTCATCCTATCTTCTACTTTTGTATACATCTTTATGTCATCACTGAAAAGGGTGATCTTGTTCTATATTCTAACAGATATCTATAATACAAAAATGTATAGGAAGACTGCACCTAGGATGGATCCTGTGATACTTGTCACTTTCCTAGTTCTTGGCATCACCCCCCTCAATGCATTCCTCTGTATTTTACCCTTCAGACATGCAGTTATGCAGCTCCCCAGTTTTTGTTATTTCTAAATGTCTCTAGTTTTCTTATTAGTTTCTTGTGTAGGATTGAGTTAAAGGCTTTGCTAAAGTCCTGGTTGACAAAATACAGTCATAATCTGCTATTAAGATCCCCTGTAATCCAGTCATAAAACCATATCAGTTTGGACTGACAGCTATTTCTAGCTATGAAGTCATATTGGTTGATCTGTCCTGGAAATTGCTGTCCTTAGAAATGCTGACAACCTTCCTCGCAGGATTGTCTCCATGACTTTCTCTGTCATAGGTTCATAGGTCCATAGGTAGGTACTAGGCTATCTGCTCAAAGGCATTTATAAGCCTAGCTAGAATGTGTTGGCTTTTACCACCCCCTTAGATTAGTTCGCTGTGCCTCTGTCCAGCAGAGCCACTGAAGTGATCTACAGGGTAAACTTTCTGTTTCCCATCCACTCGTCAAGGTTTCTCTTGAAGAGTGTTAGCGAGGAGCTCTGCCTAATGTAGATTGGAATTTTTTTCCAAAGCATGGGAAGTCTCTGGGACAGGAATCTATCCCTCCAGCACATCCTATTTATTGTTGTGGTGAGGTTTAGATCCCTAGAGTGTGTGGTGTGAGGGGATATGGTTTTCTTTAGGTGGAGCATGTCCATCAATTCTGGGTTGGACATGGCCTTGTATGTCAGGCAGAGATCACCTCTGAGTAGGTGGTATGCAACCGAGTACAGCTGGAGTTTCTTCAGTCGAGCTGCATAGGGCATTTGTTTGACGCCAGTGATCCTCTTGGTGAGATACTTCTGTGGTCTTTCCAGCTGTTGCAGATGTCTTATAAGATACATCCCAAATGGGGCATTGTACTCTATGATGGGTCTGATGAGTGATGAGTAGAGGGGTACAATGACCTCTTTTGATCTGGATGCGAACCCTTTTGTGATTAGGTGGGCCACATAGAAGGATTTTCTAACCACTTTGGCAATGTGATTATCAAAGGAGAGATTACTATCTACTTGGGTCCCCAGATCCCTTATTATGTCTTCCGTATTTAGGGGACTAGCACCTATCTGGTAGTTTATGGGCACTTTGTTTTTTCCAAAGGGGATGACTATGCACTTTTTGTTATTTAGCTTGAGGCCATGATTTTGACACCAGGTATCCGCCTCAGTGAGATGCTTTTGGAGGATGTCTGTCTCAGCCGGAGAGTCAGTTATAGCCCCTAGTTTGCAGTTGTCTGCGAACTTGGTCAGCCATAGTCCTCCTGTGCTTGCCTGTACCTCTGAGAAGTATACGCTGAACAGGAGGGGTCCTAGGACTGAGCGCTAGGGAATGCCACTTGTAACCAATTTAGAGTTGGACCTAGCTCCCACAACTCTCACCATGTGGGTTCTGTCTGTGAGCCAGTTGGCAACCCATCTTGTGATGTAGGGGGTTTATGTTCAGGCTGGTGAGCTTGTCTATAATACCAAAATGAGGAATGGTGTTGAAGGCCTTTGATAGGTCTAAGTAGGCTGTGTGTACCACCTTTTCCTCATCTATAGCCTTGGTAACTGTCTCAAAAAAGTCCACCAGGTTTAGGAGGCATTATCTGCCCTTAACAAAGCCGAACTGGGTAGGGTACAGTGTTTGGAGGTTCCCAATATCTCTGTTAATGAGTTCCATGATGATGCACTCCATAGCCTTGCAGACCAAACTAGTCAGGCTTATAGGGCGATAGTTCCCGGGTTCTGTTGTGGCTCGACCTTTGTGGAGCAGAATAACCATTGCTGTGCGCCACTCTATGGGTACTTAGCCTGTGGAGAGGCTGAGTTTGAACTGTGTGTTTAGGTGAGGGGTTAGTTCGTCTTTGAGCTCATGTAGGACGCAGCCTGGGACACCATCTGGTCCCATTAATGCTGTGTTTTTGGCTTTGGAGAAGGCTGCTTTAACCTGAGTGTCTGTGATTTCAGGAGCTCTACATTCTTCTGTTATGGTTATGGGCCCTTTTGGGGGTGGGGGGGTGAAGTTTGCACTGAACCTGTCTGCCAGGATGTTGGCGATATTGGTCAGTTCAGTGTATTTTGTGCCATTCTGCACTAACTCCGAGAATATCTGAGCATTGCCACTTAGATTCTTGATATAGCTAAAGAATGTCTTGTGGTTATCTTTGGAGTCCTTGGCAGTATTTCTTTTGAAGCTAGCCTTGGATGATTTTATGAGGGATCATAGTTTCTTGCTGATACTGATCAGGGATGTCTTCCCTTCTTGGGATTTTACCCTTTTTTGTACTAGTTTCTTCCTTCTATTGTATAGCATGTTTATGGAAGGGGTCCACCAGACTGGTTTCCTTTTCCTGGAGGAGTGAGTTTTGTTTTTTCTTGGGATAGCATGATTTATGCATTCTTGTAGGTGCCTGTAGAATGCATTAGTAAAGGATTTTGCAGTTTGGACAGTGTTATCCTTTAGCATGGGGGCTTTGAAGCTTTACACCTCACTCTTAAGTAATGTGAAGTTTGCTTTTGAAAGGTTTTTCATGGTGGTTTCCTTGACCGGGATGGGGGCTGAATGTGGATATCCAGAGTGATTTGTTTATGGTCAGATCTAACCAGCGAGGGGTTGGCCTCTGGTGTGGAACACCGGTCGCCCATGTTGGTGATGACCAGGTCCAATATGTTGTCACCTCTGGTGGGAGTGTTGACCAGTTGATCCAGGGTGTTTGAGTTTATAAATTCTAGGAAATGTTGGGCAAGGGAGTTAGTACTTGAGTAGTTCTCCCAGTTAATGTTTGGGTAATTCAAATCACCCAATATTAGGGTGTCTGGTAGGACCTTTATGTTTTCCAATGTTTCCAGAAACGTGGAATGGGGGTCCTGGGACATGGTGGGTGATCTGTAGCAAGCTACAATTTGAATTGCAGTTTTTCCCATTGTTAGTTACACGTGGATGATCTGTGAAGCATTGTGCTGTGCCACTAACCTGGAGGTATGAGTATCCTTGATGAATATGGATACACCCCTGCCTTTTGTATTTCGGTCTGGGTTCTGTGGCCGAAATGTATGGTATGAGTTTTAGCCTGGTAGTGCCTGGGTGCTCTCTGGAGCCTTAAACCAGGTTTCTGTTACTGAACATATGTAGATTTTCTCCATACTGAGGAGTGCCTCGAGTGCATGCATTTTGAGGTTTAGACTTCTGGCATTGAGCAGCATTATCCTCGGCTTTTTGTTACTTGTGTTATTTACAGCAGTGGGTTTGTCTTTTGAGCCTTGCCTAAAAAAGGCACAATGGGTGTGGCAAGAGCCTTGGCCAGTATTCTAAAGCCTGAGGGTGACAGGTGCAAGCCATCTCTAGTGAAGCAGCGTGGCTTGCTGAGCATGTCATCCCTGGCAGACAGACACTGGATCCCCTTTGAATGACACCAGAAACTTAGCAAATTGTTGAAATTGATAATTTTTTCTTTGTACCATGGTATCATTCTTGGTGAGGGCAGGATGCTACTCAGAGTCAGGGTCATACTGACTTGGGCTATGTGATCAGAGAGCTCTTCCATGTCTATTTTCATGTAGTCCAGGGAGGTACAGCTCAGGTCATTCACACCAACATGGACAATGACAGAGTCATATTTGTACTTGTTCTGGAGTGACCTGAATGCTTGTGTTATGTGGCAGATCCTGGCACCTGACTGGCAGCAACCAAAGAACTGTCAGACATGGAGATGGATGCCCTTGATGAGTATTTCATTTGCAGCATCTGAGAATGTGGCCCTTTGTGAGGTTTTCTCAGCAGACCCTTTGATGTACTTCCTTTTTGATGTCTGCTGAGACATTGATCTGTAGCTATGGAAAATACTGGTATTAACATCATAATTGAACATGGACCACAAATTCCCTTTAAACAACTACCTGGAGCACATACACAATGCTGCGTGTGCATATGTGAAGTCATTATGTCTAACCAGAATGTGCATCAAGCAACTGTCCTGGATACTATCACTATGAATTGACAATGTGAAATAAGATTGGCAAATGTGGTGGAATTCTACAGAGTAAAACCAGTCAGTTTGTTTAACACACGAGTAGTACAACCTTGGGCTGAATGATTTTGTACGGTTTATTTGAGGAAGTGCAGCTGCCTCTGTTTCTCCTATAAGCCTCACAATCCTTCTGCACAGCAATTATATATTTTAATTACTTCTCTTATTTCAGTTGCACTGTAACACCTTAAACATTTTGCTTCAGCTGTAAATGCAGCATACTGACAAAGCAAGTATTAAGATCCAGTAATTAGTTATGCTAAGCTTTTGGACTTACCCATTTAGAGATAAAGCAGATGTTGTAACTCACCTTTTTCTTGAGCTCAGTGAAACTGTGCTGCTACATCGCTTCTTCCATTATGAGATGATGATCAAGTGCTTGCCTTTTTATTTATAATGAGGTAATTTTGATATCTGGGCATAATGATTAGTTTCTGAATCACACATTTTTTGCATTGTGCACTCTGGGTAAACTTCATAGTACTTTCCCTGCAGAGTCATCTACATGCCTAGGCCCCTCTGAGAAGCACTGCACATGTACGGTTCATTTCACAAATCTAGAGGATATCTATAATTCCAGACAATACAGTGAGAGTGAAATCACACTAATTCATGGTTCACTACCACCATATACAAAGAAGCTGGCCTGCCATGTTTCATACTTTAAACTGCTATGCTGAACTCTATTATATATAACTCATATTGTGCTTTTCCACCACTGTTTATGTAAATGAACAGACTCAAACTGTGCAGCAGTTGGAAAATTCAAAAACAAATGTGACCATCAATTTATATCCATTTTTCTCTGCAAAGTATTGTAGTGACCACTATGGCTTCTAAGGGAGAGGTCAGAGATGAATGGCGGTATCCTGAAAAGATATAAATCTTCCTGTACTTCATCCACCAACAATACAGGCCAAGTCTCCTTGAGGAATATTACCTATGTCTTGGTATTATGCTGTTGGTGGTTTCAGCTTCCCCCTTGGTAAACAACTTTTGTAACAGTTGTGTTTGGGTTTTGTGTTTGTTGTTCTTAGTACTAGAAGTACTATAGTTAATTGGGCAGTTATGTTAGAGCTACAGTCTTCATAGTATTGGTATATTTTTTCACATATATACTGGATTAAACTGTGCAAACTGATGGAATTAATATGTTTAACTGAAACTTTTTGTAAGATTGTGCAGTTAGCTTGGCAAATTGAACATGGGGCTTAAGCAATGGATATGGTAATTGTTTCTGGTTCTAGTCCCAGCTCTTGCTTATTTTTCCTGCTATCACTCACAGATTGCAGTGGGTGTTTAATTTGGTCATTTTGAGTGCAGCATCCACAGCAATGTGATTTACACATTGGAGTGAGCTGCATGTTGACTCTCATTGTGGAAGTGTGTGACACACACCATTAGTGTGTGTGTTTCATTGGAGACTTTTCTTAGACTGCTGATGTAGCTCAGCACGTAAACATATTACCTTTGAATTTACATGTGCTGAAGGCTCTGGTTTTAAGTACCATATGTGCTGTATTTTGGCAGCCTGTTATTACAGTAGGATTGATGTTTCATGATCATTGCATACTAGTATATGTAAAAAGTTAGACTCGGGTAATGTTTTGCCTGTATTTTTCACTGTATTTGTAATTTTCTCTCCTCAACCATCTCTTTCCATTACATGCATTTCTTTATTTCTTTATTTCTTTATTTTATTTCTTTTCTCTCCACCTATTTTACATTTATATGTAGCAACATCCAGACCTGCACTGCTGTAACCATGCAGGCATATTGCTCCACCACTGGTGTCTAGCACTCCAGTACTCCACTGCCACCAGCATCACACCCATTGGTGTCTCCAGTTGCCATTGTCACATTCACACCCCTGGTAGTACCTGAAATAGCCACGCCACTAGCCATGCTGAAGAAGGTGTTGCTATATCACCTGCCAGAAGCAATGAGAATGGAAGTAATGTATGTCACTCCACATAGTGGCATTTGGTTGAAATAATGGAAGGCCTTGTTGATAGGTACCTGGATACCCAAATCAGTTACTTAGAAACCTTCCTTTAGTGACTCATTGAGTAACATCCCTGTCCCTCACTGGATTTTACATCAAATCCAGGGTCAATTGGTGTGGGAGCCCAGAGTGGGAAATAAGCTCCCACTGGATTGCAGCTGTTAGGGAGTGCAGCTGAGCACCCCATGATATCCCCATCCTAGTGTTCTCTTCACTTTTGTGTCTATGCTTGCCATTACTTGTTGTCCAATCCTCCACATCACCGTGGTCCTTCCTCTATGTATATGACACCTCATTCTCCATTTTCTATCCCATTCCTGATCCTGATTGTGTCAGCACCTCACCAGTCAGTGTTTGTGTCTTGTCTTATATGTTTGTTTGCACCTACCCTACCCCCTTATCTTCCTCTTTCTTCCCATACTACCTTCCTCAACTTACATTCTCTTCACATATATAAAATGGGTATCTGACTTCTTTCCCATCTCTACCTTGCTTATTCGGTAATTCTTTACCCTGTATTATATAATGACTGTCCACTAATATTCAAAAACGAGCACACTGATTGGTCAGCCCAATCTGTGTGCCCGTTGTAAATCAAGCATAAACCAAAAGTTGCCCAGACTTTCTACTATTGATATATGCTACGATTTTTCAGTTTTCTTGAGCTAAGACAATGAAAGGTACAAAATTCACAATCCGGACAGTTTACAGGTACAAGACAGACAGGACAGAAATACAAGGAAAATCAGGTATGTTTCTTTAGTTTTGCATAACGCACCTGATTTTCCTTGTATTTCTGTCCTGTCTCTCTCATACCGCTAAACTGTCCAGATTGCAGGATTGCAAACTTTTTTTTTTCATTAAAAAACAAATGGAAACAGACTGTCTGTAAATGTTTGTTTCACACACCTTTCCGTACTATTTTGTATAGCCAACTCATTCCATAATAAACTGGATGGCACTGTACTTCAAAAGGACCGATAAAAAAAAAATTACCCACCTATCTAGGCTTCTGGTCCCCACAGTGACAACAGTAGGTTTAACAGGGTCCAAACTGGAAAAATAAGTCAAAAAGCCACTTAGCCAAATAAAACATCAGCCTGATACATTTAAAAACCACTGCACATAGATGTGGCTATCCTCAGTGGGGGTTTTCATTTAAAAGTTAAATTTAATTAAACAAAAAAAAAAAAAAAAAAAAAAGCAACGCAGATCTTTCTTTCTCTCTTACCAAAAAAAGCGCAAAAGTCCACAAACTGTAGAAAAACAAAGTCAGCACTCCTGGAACCACACTTCAGCAACTCAAGTAAATCCTTGTAGTAAATGGCCGCGAAACACTTTGGGAGCGGTAAAAACACTTTTTATTAAACCAAAATAACAAATAGATAAATGCTTTCGTCAAGAACCTTCTCAAATTCATCAGATAAGAGCAAATCTAGGAATCACTCAAGTACATCCTGCAAGAGCATTAATTAAGTAATAAACACATCCCATCACACTGACTAAAAAGGACCTCCCTGAACTCTGCTGGAGTAACTGTTGTCCAGCTGAGAACTCCATCTCAGCACGTACTAGCAGATTGCACCATGTCCTTGAACATAATACCAGTGGCATATAAATCATCCTTATTACAGGCCACAAAGTCCCTTTATGACTTGCTGTATGACTAAATGAAAGTGCCTCTTGAAGATGGAAGCTCCTGGGTATCCATAGCATCAACTTGCTAGCTATTCATGTTTGTCATTTTTTAATCCATAAGAAGTTATAAAAATGACATAACCTGTGTTAAAATAAGAAGGGTTAAGCATGAGCACTGAAGATAACAGAAAATTTTCTTGTTCTTAAAAGCATTAAGTAAGGAATGTGAAAACATTTACAACTGATCTCAAAAGCATTAAGTATGGAATGAGACAACATTTTTAACTGATCTTAAACTGTCTTCAGTACACAAAAATAAAACATACTCTAAAGTCTTCAAACAATAGTTAATTCCTTAATACATATACAGCAATGAGGATGGCAATATATTATGTCTTGTAATAAGAATACATGCTTATTATCTTTATACCATTTTAATCCACCAAGATCTAATTCTTCATAAAGGTGTGGCAGAAAAGTAACATGAATATAAATATGACATTATCTGCAGGTATTGGTATGCACTGTGAATAATTTAAAACATTTTTTCATCAAAATTTCATTACACTTATTTTTATTTATACTTGAGATTTCCATAAGTCCAACATTTCATAGGTTTATAGATTAGGCTAACTGCCCTTGCGAGACATTTTAAGCCTAGTCAATTATCCCCAGTGAGATTCAAACCCCATACCTTGTGTTTGTAAGGCAAACACTTTAACCATTAGGCCACCCTCCCACCCCAATTTTTACAGGACTTCGAGAGACAACAGCAATACACAGAAATAACTGACATATTACATAGCACAATTACATAACAAAATATAAACTAATATAGCTTTAAAAATTAAACAAACTGAGGCAAAAGAAACATAGCAGTACATATCTAAAACTGACAGACCTTTAAAAGACATGACTGAATTTATAATCTTTGCTTTAGAAAACTAAGGAATATTACTTACTTATTAAAATTGCTAATCTTTTCAATTTAAAATGTAAGTTGGAAATATGGCATCTTGTTATATGTTCAGTATGCCACAGTAATTAAAAATCAAAAGAATATCGTAAAGAAGCCCCTGTAATGTGGCATACAGTTCTACTACATGGACTAAAAACTGTGACTGGTATTCTATATAGCAGTGCAAACATGCATTAACCTTTTCCTGATGGATGCATGTTACTGAAATTCCTGATACATTAGCAGCCCTGACCTTTCCTCCCAAAGTCTTTCATTGAGCAGTTTTAGTACTAAGATGCTTATCTAGTAAGTTATTTTATTGCCAGGGCTGTTTAAATGAGCCAAAAAGTTTAGCTGCTCTGTGCACCATCCTATTTGATATGGACAAACTCTTCTTAACATCTTATTTCAATGCACAGTGTAACAAGGACCACCTGTGTGCTGTATGCTCCGAAATATTCAAGTTTCACTACTGGTTCATTTCAATACCTACCTCCACATTCATATACATAGGCAAAGGGTGTATTTATATACCCCTACCTGGTGAGCTCAGGTGTGGCAGAAGACACCTTTGAAAACTCAGTTATCAGACACCCTGTGCTGGAATCACAGTTGGTCACAACACACCTTAAACAACATGCACAAACTGTCTTCTGCCTGGCATAGGCCATCTCTGAATTCTACACAGAGTTAATAGCATCCTATATTTCTTATTACTGTCATTCACCAGGTGCTATAACTCCAAAATGATATAAAATATCAAAAAATAATCGAGAATGGCTTGTTTTTCATACATAGATTACTTAACAAACCTCATTTTTATGGATTCCTTTAGGTTTAGTAAAAACAGGCAGCACATTCTCTATTATTATTATTACAAGTCCTATCCCTACAGTCTACCAAAGTGTTCCTCATATGGAAAGTGACACTCCCATGTATCCTTTCTGGAGCATTGTACCTAGATAGCTAATTATGGAGCTCCACATACCAGACAAATGTAAATGTTTCCAGTTTTGCATTAGTCACATTAGTTTGCCAGAGCTGCATTTCTCATATATGTTTACAGCCCTCAGCTAGTATCCTCCATAGCTGTACTCAGCCCACTGTCATCGTCTCATGTTTTCTGGTATAACTCCTACTTCTTTCCATGACCTCCAGTCTGGGTTGTCCGACCAAAGAAGTAATGCTGCTTATCTAGGGTCATCTTTCAGTGGCTGATTAATGCGAAAAAAACAAGGGCATGTTTTATATCTGGTGATTTCTGACTAACTCTGGACTTTATCTACAACACTGATGGCTCTTATCTTGAAGTGTGATTTCCATCCTGTCTACGATTGTCTTTGTTTCTAAGGATTCCACAGTGACCACGTGTTGTTGCACCTCCACTTGAAATTGGGGCTGTAAAGCATCACCAGTTTATTGTGGTAGGCCCAGTTTAGTCATATCTTAAAGTGTGTGTGTGCTTTTAAACACTGTGGCAAACTGCATTTGATTATGCTTGTTTGCTCTAGTGCCTGGCTGTATTGATGGTTTGCACTGATGATAGCTTTGCAGCTGTATCTCTATTTTTAGTTTGTGCTATTGTTTTTTTTTTTGTCCTGTTTTGATCATGATATTTATATGTGTCTACACATTTGTAATGTATTTTGTTTTTTAACACCTCACCCCTACTATAGTTTACTGTTTTGTGATTATGCTAGGACTTAGAGTTTTTGCTTATTTGACACTTGACTTGTTCCGTAAGGAATGATCACATGACTAATGTAACATCTTGCCAATCCAGACACATTTATTTAATACTATATTTCATTCTCACTTGTACTGCAGATAACAGTGTTGTCATTTATTTAGCAATAATAAAAAAGTCTGTGCTGTGTTTCTTGGAAAATCATATTCTTCAGTTTTATGCTTTGTCTAAATATCTGCAAGCTCAGAATTATGAGAAACATATGCCAGGATTTTGGATACAGTAGCAAAGCTTTCTGGTAATGAAAATTAAAGTTCCTCAGAAATTAAGTTATTTATTTATGCTGTGGTTCCAGTGCTACCTCATTTCATAAAGTCACTGTCATATTAAGACAGTCTTCAATATGTAGTTGTAAGCATATCTTTACAGGGAGTATCAATGTCTTGTGGCTAGAGTTAGTGCTGAAAAACAGTAACATTGCACTATTATAACTAGAGAAGTACCATGGCAAGGTACTATAATCTGCTGCAAAACTGTGCTGTATCCATGTACCAACATGTACAATATTTTCTACAAGTTTTTCTTCACTTTTCTAGCTGACATTTTTACCTGATTTTCTATGTGTCAGCTATCACTACTTGTTTTGCCAGTATGAAACTTAGATGTGCTTTACTGTTTAACAGGTCCCAGTAAAATGTTAAGCCTTGTATGTAATTTCCATCTATGATAGGGACCACTCACTGCTCCACCCTTTTTTCCTGTTAATATCCCAACAAAATGCTTTATTTGTGCAGGTGAGTGGAAATGCAGACAGTGTGCATAAAGTAAAGGCTTGCTATTAATACCTCACTGTGACATTTCTTGAGCAGAGCATGATTATTCCATTTAGGAACTGAGCCTAAATGCACTGTCCAAGGCCAAGAACATTGCATTGATGGGCCTCAATCATATCCCAGGATGCCTCCTAAATAGCATGAAAAATGATGTAGCAGGACCACTGGAATCACTATTTAACTGCAGCTTCTTGTCAGGCTTCATGTCATGCAAATGGAGATCTGCAACAGTCATCCATTTGAAAAAGGATGGGCCTTCTACAGACCTCAGAAACTACAGATATATCAGTCTGACTAGTCTCATATCTCATATGCAAAGCCGTGGAAAGAATTATCATGGAAATAATAATGATACTGTAAACCTCCAGATACTGGATCCAACCAGTTTGGGTTTGTCAAGGGAAGATTATGCTTACTCAGTCTGGTAGATGTTTTCAAGTAGGTCACCAAGCAATGGATAAGGGCAAAATGGTGCATAATGCCTACTTTGACCCAGCCAAGACATTTGATGCAATACCCCATTCTGGCATTATAAACAAGCTCACAGAATTAGGCATAAACCCCTATATTACATGCTGAATTGCTAGCAGGCTGTCAGATAGGTACCAGGAAGTTAGGACATGGGAATCCACCTTTACAAAGAGACTAAGTAACTAGTGGAGTCTATCAGGGCTCAGTGCTGGGTCCTGGCCTTTTTGGCATCTACTTCTCGGAAGTCAAGGCCAGTGTCAATGATCTCTGGGTGACCAAGTTTGCAGATGATTGCAAACTGGGAGCAGTCATAGAATCTTCCCAGACATAAAAATCGTCCAGCAAGGGGTAATATACACAAATATTTGGTGCCACAGACATGGTTTAAAACTCAGTGCCAAGAAATGTGTAATAGTACCTTTGGGAAGTTGTCTTCGCCTGGAAACTACCTCATTGATAACACACACCTAAGAGTAGATCCGGTAATCTGGCTTTTGACCAGCATGTGTCTAAGCTAGTAAGGAGATCATTCTATGCTGCTCAACTTATAAGCAATAATATGGCATCTTGGTCCAAGGAAGTCATCTTTCCACTATATCAGACCTCTACAATAACTTATCCAATATTACCTTCTCCATTATTTTAACACAACATGAAAGCAGACTTAAGGGTCTATATGTCTCTGGGTTTGTCCTACTCCCCTTTACCTTGAAGATAGGTTTAATAAGCTCATGTCTCCAATCTTGAAGAATTTTCCCATATATATATATATATATATATATATATATATATATATATATCCATACATGACCTAGTGAATAATAGATCTAATGGTGCTGTAAGTTCTTGCTAAAGTGTTCTCAGGTCATTGTTACTAATTCCATCTCCTCCCTGTACTTTGTTTGGATCCAGTTTGTGCAGTTCTTTTTCAATATAATCTAATTTGATTCCAGTATCTGGGGCTACTTGGATGTCACAAACCATCGAACGTTTTAAAACATCGAAGTTCAGATCATCAAGACCAGAACATCGAGTTTTAAAACATCGGAGGTTTGAATGGGAAGAAAAAGGTAAGTGTAGGTGGGAGAATGCTTGTGTTTTTGCAGGGCACCAAGGTGCTCTGCATACTGTGTGTGTCTGTGTGCCATCTCTGTGATGGCACTACAGACAGGATATGGAAAATCTCCCGTTTAGCACTTCTGCATATAGCGCTAAATGGGAGATTTCCCTTTACTCCACTGTAGTGCGGTCGCGGAGTTGGAATATTAAAGTCGGGGTGGTGTGGGGGTGCAGCATACAATTGTTACAATTTATTTTTCCTTTTTTTTTTTTGGTTACACTTGTAACCTTCGATGTTTCAAAATTCGATGTTCTGGTCTCGATGATCAGAACTTCGATGTTTTGAAATTTCGATGGTTAGAAGTGGAACGCAAATTATCACCCCTTTTGGGTAACCAAACTATTTTGTATACGATTTTGTAAATCTATCTATAATCTGTTGTGTCTGAGAATAAATTTTAGAATCTGCACACAGTTTATCAATTTGTGTGTCTTTACTCCTCTCACATTTTATGTATCTATAAAAAGGTTTCCTATTATGCTCAGTATCTTTATATAAATGTTCTTCAAAATTTTCTTGATCTTGTCTCACAATATTCTTAATCTGTTTGTCCAGCTTGTTTATATCAGTTTTTAAAGTTGTAGTTCGACCTCTCTTCCATTTCTTATATTTTTTCTCTCATCTTAATCAGATATCTTGTTCTTATGGAAATATATCCCCCTGATGTTTTATGCCTAGATCCTGATGTTAAACATTTTTTTTTTACTTTTTGCACTCAATCTCTCTTTCAAAACTTTCCACATTCCATCTGCAGTTTTTACAGTGAAAAAATCCACACTCCAGTTAACTAACATCACTCCAGTTAGTTTTACACAGTGACTGTTTTGCTTTCATATAATCTGTAATTAACCTTCTGTGCATTGGTTTAGATTTCAGTTTGGCAGAATTATCTAGCAGCAAATTAATCTTTATAACCTCATGATCACTGCACATCAATGATGGTAAAACTTGATTTGAGGTAACAGTAATTTCTTTGGGAACACAAACAATGTCTAGTAGTTTCATCCTCTGGTAGGTTTTTTACAATCTGAAGCAATTGTTGTTCCTGAATATACACTGTGAATAATTTCCTTACTAATGTTGTTGAATCAATATTATTCCAGTCTGTTTCTGGTAAATTTAAGTCCCCAGATAATATTATTCTTCCCTCCCGTGTTTCATGCAAGAAATGTATGAATTCCTCTAGGTCATCTGCACTTGACTTTAGTGGTCTATATACTCCAACAATTGTTATATAGGTTCATAGGTAGGTTCATAGGTAAGTACTAGGCTATCAGCCTTCGGGCCTATATAAGCCTAGCCAAAAATGTTCCCTGGATTTTGTCACCCAAGAAAATTATTTTCCTGTGCCCCTGTCAAGCAGAGCCACAGAAGTGATCCCCGGGGTGAATTTCCTATTTCCTATCCAGTTGTCAAGATTTTTCTTGAAGAGGGCTAATGAGGAGTTTTGTTTGACATGAATGGGTACTCTGTTCCAGAGCAGGGGAAGTCTCTTGGACAGGAATCTATCCCTCCAGCATGTTCTGTTTATTGTGGTGACAAGGTTTAGGTCCCTGGAGCGTGTGGCTCAGAGAGTTTGGGGTTTCTTTAAGTGTAGCATATCCAACAGATCTGGGTTTGACATGGCTTTGTATGTTAGGCAGAGGTCGCCTCTGAGTAGGCGATATGCAATGGAGTAGAGCTGGAGTTTTTTGCGATGGTCTGAGTATGGCATCTGTTTGAGCCGGTAATCCTCTTAGTGAGGTATTTCTGTGGCCTATCTAGTTGTAGATGTCTTGCAAGGTACATGCCAAATGGGGCATTGTACTCTATAATGGATCTAATGAGGGATGAGTAGAGAGGAACAATGACCTCCTTTTTTCTGGAGGAGAACCCCTTTGTGATGAGGTGCGCCATGTAGAAGGATTTCCTGACTACTGTGGCAATGTGATTATCAAAGGAGAGACTACTGTCCACCTGTGTCCCAAAGGTCTCTTATCATACTTTATGTGTTTAGTAGGCTACCGCCTATGTGATAGTTCATGGGTACAGTGTTTTTCCCAAAGGGATGACAATGTACTTCTTGGCATTGAGCTTGAAGTCATGACTTTGACACCAAGCATCAGTCTCAGTGAGGCCCCTTTGTAGAATGTGCACATTATTAGGCGATTCTATTATAGCTCCTAGTTTGCAGTCATTTGTGAACTTCGTTAGCCAAAGACCTGCTATATTAGCCTGGACTTCAGAGAAGTAGATGCCAAACAGGGGCGGACCCAGAACTGAAGCCTGTGGTACTCCACTTGTCACTGGTTTAAAGTTGGATTTGGAGTCGGATACTTTCACTGTGTGGATTCTGTCAGTGAGCCAGTTGGCCACCCATTTTGTGACATAGGGATTTATGCCCAGTCTACTGAGTTTATCTATAATTCCAGAGTGGGGGATGGTGTCAAAAGCCTTGGCGAGGTCAAGATAGGCTGTGTGTACCACCTTACCCTAGTCCACAGCTCTGGTCACTGCTTCAAAGAAGTCAATCAGGTTTAGGAGACATGATCTACCTTTTACAAACCCAAACTGAATGGGGTCCAGAGTTTGGAGGTTACCTATGTCTTTGTTTATAAGCTCCAAGATGATCAGTCCCAGGCTGCGTCCTACATGAACTCCAAGAAGAGCTAAACCCAAACATAAAACTACTGTTCAGTCTCAGCCTTACTACAGGATATGTGCCCAAAGAGTGGCGTACAGCAACAATGGTCCCTCTCCATAAAGGTGGTGCCTCAATGGATCCTGGAAACTATCGCCCCATAAGCCTGACTAGCTTGGTCTGCAAAGCTATGGAAAGGATCATCATGGACCTCATAAATAAAGATATTGGGGACCTACAGAGATTGGATCCTACCCAGTTCGGCTTTGTTAAGGGCAGATCCTGCCTCTTAAACCTGGTTGATTTCTTTGAAACAGTCACCAAGGCCATTGACGAGGGGAAGGTGGTCCACACAGCCTACCTGGACCTCGCAAAAGCCTTCGATACAATACCCCACTCGGGCATTATAGATAAGCTCACCAGCTTAAATATAAACCCTATGACACTAGATGGATTGCAAACTGGCTCAAGGACAGAACCCACATGGTTAGAATTGCTGGAGCCATGTCAGACTCCAAATCAGTTACAAGTGGTGTCCCACAAGGCTCAGTCCTGGGACCTCTCTTGTTCGGTATATATTTCTCGGAGGTACAGGCCAATACGGAAGGACTGTGGCTGACCAAGTTTGCAGATGACTGCAAACTGGGCACCATAATCGACTCTCCAGCCAACACAAGCATCCTCCAAAAGGGCCTCATAGAAACAGACAACTGGTGCCAGAGCCATGGCCTCAAGCTAAATGCCATCAAGTGTAGAGTCATCCCTTTGGCAAAACAAAGTGCCCACAAATTACCACAGAGGTGGTAATCCATTAAGTACAGAAGAAGTAATTAGGGACCTGGGGACCCAAGTTGATAGCAATCTCTCATTTGACAACCATGTGGCCAAAGTGGTTAGAAAAACATTTTATATAGCCCACCTAATCATGAAGGGCTTCACATCTAGATCAGGGGAGGTCATCATGCCTCTTTACTCATCCCTCATCAGGCCCATAGTTGAGTACAATGCCCCTTTTGGGATGTACCTTACCAGACACCTGCAGCAACTGGAAAGACCCCAAAAGTACCTCACCAAGAGGATCAAAGGGCTCAAACAGATGCCATATGCTGCCCGGTTAAAGAAACTCCAGCTCTACTCAGTGGCATAACGCCTGTTCAGAGGCGATCTGTGCCTGACGTATAAAGCCATGTCCAACCCGGAATTAATGGACATGCTGCACCTCAGAAAATCCAAATCCCATCGAGCTACGCTCGAGACTTGAACCTCAGCACTGAAATAAATAGGACATGCTGGAGGGACAGATTCATAACCCAGAGGCTCCCTTCACTCTGGAATAAAATCCCAGTCCAGGTTAGGCAGAGTCCCTCATTGACTCTCTTCAAGAGGAATCTTGATGAGTGGATGGGAGATCGAGGTTTACCCGGTATCACTTCTGTGTCACTTTTAGACAGAGGCACAGTATACTAACCTCAAAAGGGCATAGCAAAATAAATTTAAAAATGGGTGCGAAAGCCACTTGTACTGTGGTATCATTCTGGGTGATGGCAGGATGCTACTCAGTGCTAGGGTCATACTTGCCTGGGCTACATGATCCGAGAGCTCCTCCATGTCTCTTTTCATGTAGTCCAGGGAGGTACATCTTAGGTCATTCACACCAACATGGACAATGACAGTGCCATATTTCTACTTGTTGTGGAGTGACCTGAGTGTGTGCATTATGTGGCGGATCCTGGCATCCGACAGGCAGCTGACAGTAACTTTCTCCTTGTTTAGCCTGGTGACTGGGACATCAGTGTGCCTGACTATAGAGTCACCTATGACTAGTGTGTTGGGTATGTTATTTTGCCTTATGGGCTGAGGTTGAGTGGTACACTGATTTTGTGGGCTATGTGTCATTTGGGTAGTGTTGGGGTGGTGGTTGCTTGCGTTTCAGCTTTGCAGGTCTCTGTTGTCTTTATTGTAACAGTTACACAGTCTATAGTATTGGTCTTATCACTGAACATGTAATAATCACAGGTCTCATAATTATCTTTAATCCCTATCATAACGCCTTCACCTGATTTTTTTTTACAATGTCTGTTACAGTAAAAACATTTATACCCTGACAGAACTGGTTTCTAGTCATTGTTCTTTAACCATGCTTCACAAACAACAACATCAGTCTTGTAGGAATGTAGCAAATTATCCAATAAAGAAAACATTATTATTAATGATCCTAGCATTAACAATCATCAAAGATGCATCAAATGTTGCTGTGAATTGTTACATTTTCAACCTAGCAAATATCCTACCTAGTGTTTGTCAAATATCGTAAAATATCTGCTGCAAAAATTCTTTTCCCAATTTTGACAAATGCACACCATCCTGTCTGAACACGTGTGCCTAAAACTAGGCTTGGATGCTTTACACATTTCCAATTTTTAAAACAGGACAGTTTTTCCATGTAGGTATTTACCCCCCAAAATCTTTTCATTCACAGTGACCTGACTATCTTTTCTATAGGTGATTTGTGAAAAATATGTCCTAACACCAGTACAAGCTATACTATCTAAAAGGGCTGTCAGTTCCCTACTAACAGTCAGAGAATCCTTGCAGATGACATCATTTGTACCAACATGAATAAAAACAGATCCATACTTCCTTACATTAAGGTGTTCCAAGGCTTGTCTCACATCTTCTATTTTTGCTCCTGGCAAGCATAACACTATTCGATGTTCATTATCATCTCTGCAGATATAAGTATCAGTTCCTCTAATAACTGAATCTCCAATTACAAGAATATCTTTGCTGGCCAGCTCTGAAGAATCTTCAGCTTCTAATACAGTCATTTCTGCTCTATCAATTGTTACAAAGGATAGAACTTCATCACTATTAGTCTTATTAATTCCACTGTTTTCATTGTGTATTAAATTCTCATCCAGCTGGCATTGTAAATCCACAGCTTGAGTCATGTAGTCAACATCTGCCTTTCTCTTCTTTTTTCTTACAGTAATGTTCTTCAATCCTTCCACGTTCTGTTTTGATTTCTTCTTTTCACTGGCCCCTTGTCTCCTTTTTCTACCTTCTCTGTTGGAAAAATGATGTATTTTTCTGTAGACTGAGGGTTTTCTGATAGACAGATATCTTCATTCCCTATCACCAGTGTGTTACATAACAAAGCAGTGTCCTTTTACTCTGTATTCTCTTTCCTTTACAGTCATTAATCAGTTTCTTTTTCTTCCTTGTTATTTGTTGAGAACTTCTTCCTTTCTTTCTTTTTTGTTTCCTTCTAAACAAACCAGATCCTCAGATTGCTGAGTACTTGCATCCACAATTCCATACTTCTCAGGGGCCTCATCATGTTTCATAGGTGTTGAATGATCTTTGCAGAAAATAGATGCATCATTTTCTAAATGTGTTCTATTTGTTCTATGCCTAACATTATTTATTTCATCAGTCCAGTCATTAATATATGATACAACAGTTCTCCAAGCCATGCCAATTGCACATGTGCAATCATCATCATTAAGTCTAGATTTACTTCTAACAATGGTATGCAAATCATCCAACTTTTGACATGAGGAACACAGATCACAAGTGTTATCAGCAGTTACCTTTAAATATGCATAGCATTTATTATACTGTACAAGATATTTGTGCATTAGCTAATTGTTAATTGCATACTCATTTAAGGAATCCATATTCAGTTTTAAATGAATAAAATATTGCAAAAGAAAAGAATAATCAAAATCAGTATCCACAGAATTCAAAGAGAACTTAAATCAGCTCATATGACAAAAATCACATAAGCCATATACAACTAAAGTATAGTAAAGTTGTTCTGACCATACAAGTTCTGCAAGCCAGACAAAAGTTGTGATTCCTTTATATCGCATGAGAAGGCATGCAGTAGCTTCTGCTCACTATCACTTGCAGTTGCACTTCTTTGTAATAGTAAAGATCAATAAATCACAAACCAATGTAGGATTGCTTAGATATGCTCAGGGTTTTCTTCTCTGCAGTCTGTGTGAATTTATAGCTGTCTAGGCCTTGCTAGAGCTTCCCTGTCTAAAACCTCTCTCTTTCTAACAACCAACAGTGAAATTAAAGGTAAAACGACAAAATATGAATCAAAGCAAATCTTGTTAACAAGCTATCCCTTCCTACCTACAGTTAAAATCAATAATAACAAGTACAATATAAATTCAAATAAAACTTCTCTTACCAGTCAACTCCACAGTAAATCACAAACCAAGGTAGGATTGTTTAGATATGATGAGGATACTAACTAATCTCACTATATTTTCCTGACTGATCTAAAAAATTACTGTCCCCTTGTTCGTTTACTAGAGCAAGGCAAGATGGTATGGGTGAGAGCAGTCCTTATTTGTCAGGATTTAAAAACAGACTGCCCTGAGACTTTTATCTCATCTAGTATTAAAACATAATTTAAGTGTTGGATTACAGAATGACATCACATACATCTGGTCATCTGACTCTGGTTTCCACACTAAAACATCATTTCAGTGTTGGATTACAGAATGACATCACATACATCTGGTCATCTGACTCTGGTTTCCACACTACCCCCTTTACTAGAAACTGAACCAGACTCTAGCACATATGTGTCATAAGACACACACATAGAGCTTTGCTAAGATGTGTTATAGCATCTGGAAGCTATAGAACCATTTCAAAAACTTCCACCCTTCCAGGGTAGCAATTACTTCACCTCTAAGGACAATATAGTAGGATTCCCAGTCTTGGTTTTCACAGACGTTTCATCTCTGGCTCCAATCAAAACTGTAAGATACAGTCTTTATGGCCTACCAGGTAATTTAATTTCAGACTATTTTTCAAAGTTAGCTGGACTGAGATTAACCTCTTCTCTTCCGGTATCCCCTGATACAATATATTCATTTCAACAGTTACAATACAGTCTGACATACAAGTATATTTCTTTTCTGCCCAGCAAGACCCACTGTTGGTACTTTTTTAGCATAAGCATCTTTACAAATACATTTTCAACACAAGCACCTGTACAAATAATGTTTGGTATACAAATGCCATATAATTCTTTACAAAACTGTAGCTAGCTATGCTGGCATATGTCATACATCCACTGCCTTACTTCAGGCATAGCTGGCAATACCTCACATCATCACACATACCCCCTAAAAATGTTCTCTAGAGCACCAAACTTGTTGGATACACTCATGGCTTAGCTTCCACATATCCCTAAAATGACCTCTAGGGCATCAAACTTGTTGGATACACTCATACCCTAGCTTACACTTACCCCTAAAAATGACCTCTATGGAAATAAACTTGTTGAATAAATTTGGGATGCAAAGTTAGGCTTTAAAAGGCCCTTCTGGTCATTAGTCTAGTGCATACCTATGAACCTATGATCACCCACAGAGAGTGATTCTGCTTGTCTTCTCACTGTACCCAGGAAATATGCATTCATTTTATGGCTAGCAGGCAGAACTACTTGGCTAGCCCATATGTGGTGCTGCATACAAATGCAGGAAGGGTCAAGCCACAATGAGCTGAACATCATATCTGATTTATGGATGATTTCAAACACACATTTGTAAACTATTTGTTTTAGATCATATTTTGATAACCCAGATTCCTTGTGAGATGACTAACTTATCTGAGTATGCCTTGGGTGCAGGAACAAACTAGATTCATTCTCATATACTGACCATGTGATGATGTTATGATGTTCTTGCAAGAATTCTTGACTTCTTCATTGACTTAACCTTGAGTCACTTGAACAGTATCCTTGTTGGTGACTTTAAGATCTAGGATGATGGCAAACCGGTACATCGTCCTAAACAAATTCATCAAAGCTATAAAAGGACCGGGATATACAACTCACATTAAAAGACATACAGTGGGTTTGATCTTATTATATGTAGTCAACTTAAATTTGGTAGTTGTTCCAATCTCTGTATAAAAAAGAAAAAAAAATATGTATGTTATTTATTATCTATGTTTACTTTGTTAAACAGGTAGGTGGGCTCATCCTACAATACATTTCAGCTATGGCCTAAGCTGATTGGCAATAAAATTCTACAAACATATAACAAGGTTTCGGTTTCAGTACAAATTAGTTAGGGAATGACTAGATGATTAGCCAGTATTATTCTACAAACCATCTGTCTACCGAAACACTTTATTTTGTATGTGTGTGTGTGTGTGTGTGTGTGTGTGTGTGTGTGTGTGTGTGTGTGTGTGTGTGTGTGTGTGTGTGTGTGTGTGTGTGTGTGTGTGTGTGTGTGTGTGTGTGTGTGTGTGTGTGTGTGTGTGTGTGTGTGTTTGTGTGTGTGAAATTCGTCAAATTACAATTAGCTATGGGTAAGCTCCCACAGTACAACAATGAGCTCAGAGTGTGGTGTGTGAAAGGCCTAAGGGAAGCCAGTGTTGAAATATCTGCTAATGTGGACCATAGTCATACCTCTCAATCTCCTAGACCAAGAAATCTGGACAAAGCCATAAGTAATTGGGGGGCAAAGGCCCAAAAATAGGGACAATTTTTAAATATTTCTCTTACAAACTTAGAAATTTGATAGATTAACATGTTTTGTGTTAACATGTATTTTTGCTGGGGTATTAAGTCTGAAACTTAAGTGTCTGTCATTATTTTCTTACCTGTCTTTAATGACTTGCCAATGATTTGTCAGAAAACCACAATTTTATGACAAACAGACCAAAAATATGAGGCAAAAATCTGAACATTCTGTGAAAAATCTGTAGAGTTAGTCCAAGGCACAGTACATATTTGCTCTATGTTCTCTTAGGGCTAAATCTCATTTATTTATATTAAACTGATTTATATTTATATCTTATTTCTTTTGTTTATTTTTGGGGGACAGTGGTGTGGAACAAAGGACTGAAGCACCTCTCCCTGACATTTACTACCATGTGAGCAGCAAAATAAAAGGGTTTAAAATCTATTACCTGAAACTTGCCATATATAACTCACCTAGTCCTAAGCTAGTAGTATTCATAATTCAAGCTTTTATGCTCTACAGTGACTTAAATATTACACTTAGCAACCTCTCTCTTGACTACAGTGCAGGTAGATATGCTGGTGGTTTTTATTAATTAAATCATCAGCAACCTTGGTCAATTTGTCATCTATCATGAATAATCTGCCTCTTCCTTTTCTCTTTCGGCTGCTCCCATTAGGGGTTGCCACAGCGGATCATCTGTTTCCATTTCTTCCTGTCCTCTGCATCTTGTTGTGTCACACCAACCATCTGCATGTCCTCTCTCACCACATCCATAAACCTCATCTTAGGCCTTCCTCTTCTCCTCTTACCTGGCAGCTCCATCCTTAACATCCTTTTCCCAATATACCCAGCATCCCTCCTCAGCACATGTCCAAACCGATGCAATCTCACCTCTCTGACTTCGTCTCCAAACTGTCCAACCTAAGCTGACCCTCTAATATACTGATTCTTAATCTTGTCCATCCTTGCCACTCCCAATGCAAATCTTAACATCTTTAACTCTGCCACTTCCAGCTCTGACTCCTGCCTTTTTGTTAGTGCCACCGTCTCCAACCCATACAACATAGCTGGTCTCACTACCCTCTTGTAGACCTTCCCTTTCACTCTTACTGGTACCCGTCTGTCACAAATCACTCCTGACACTCATCTCCACCCATTCTGCTCTGCCTGTACTCTCTTCTTCACCTCTCTTCCACACTCACCATTACTCTGAACTATTGATTCCAAGTACTTAAACTCATCCACCTTCGCCAACTCTATTCCCTGCATCCTCACCATTCCTCTATCCTCCCTCTCATTCACACACACATATTCTTAGTCCTGATGACCTTCATTCCTATCCTCTATAGAGCATAACTCCACCTCTCCAGGGTCTCCTTAACCTGGTCCCTATTCTCACTACAGATCACAATGTCATCTGCAAACATCATAGTCCATGGGGCCTCCTGTCTGATCTCGTCTGTCAACCTGTCCATCACCATTGCAAATAAGAAAGGGCTCAGAGCTGATCCTTGATGTAATCCCACCTCCACTTTAAAAGCATCTGTCACTCCCACTGCATACTTCACCACTGTCACACTACCCTCGTACATAGCCTGTACCACTCTTACATACTTCTCTGCCCCTCCTGATTTCCTCATAAAATACCACAACTCCTCTCTAGGCACCCTATCATATGCTTTCTCCAAGTCCACAAAGACACAGTGCAACTCCTTCTGACCTTCTCTATATTTCTCCATCAACACTCTCAGAGCAAATATTGCATCTGTAGTGCTCCTTCCTGGCATGAAACCATACTGCTGATCACTAATCATCACCTGCCTTCTTAACATAGCTTCTACCACTCTTTCCCATAACTTCAAGATGTGACTGATCAGTTTTATCCCTCTGTAGTTACTACAGCTCTGCACATCACCCTTATTTTTTAAAATAGCTACCAAAACACTTTTTCTCCACTCCTCAGATATCCTCTGACTTTCCAAGATTTCATTAAACAATCTGGTTAAAAACTCCACAGCCATTTCTCCTAAGCATCTCCAAGCTTCCACTGGTATGTCATCTGGACCAACAGCCTTTCCATTCTTCATCCTCTTCATAGCTGTCTGTACTTCCTCCTTGCTAATCTGTTTCACTTATTAATTCATTATCCCCACATCAGCCAACCTTCTCTCTCATTCTCTTCATTCATCAGCTCCGCAAAGTACTCTTTCCATCTGCTCAACACACTCTTGTGAGTACATTTCCCTATCCTTTATCACCCTTACCTGCTGCACATCTTTCCCAGCTCGGTCCATCTGTCTAGCCAATCGGTACAGGTCCTTTTCTCCCTCTTTAGTGTCCAACCTTTCATACAACTCTCCATATGCCTTATCCTTAGCCTTTGCCACCTCTCTCTTTGCCATGCTCATCATCTCCTTATATGCCTATCTACTCTCTTCATCTCTTTGACAGTCCCACTTCTTCTTCATCAGCCTCTTCCTCTGTATACTCTCCTGTACTTCCTCATTCCACCACCAGGTCTCCTTGTCCTCCTTCCTCTTTCCAGATGTCACACCAATCACCTTTCTAGCTGTCTCCCTTACCATCTCTGCTGTAGTTACCCAGCTATTTGGTAACTCTTCACTGCCCCCCAGTGCCTGTTTTAACTCTTCCCTGATCTCCACTTCACAATCACTGTTTTTCAACTTCCACCATTTGATCTTTTGCACTGTTCTCTAATGAATGAATGCAACTAATGAATAATCTGTCATTAGTTGGGAATTCCTCATCCTTATAAAGACTGGATACAAGTTCTACCATTAGTGGTGAAACTAGTCTTCATGACGACAAGCTTACAATAGGTGAATTTTTTTAAATTTATTTTTTAACAAGTTAAAAGCAATGGACACAATAGCCTCCTTCAAGAGGTGATCTTGAAGAATGTCTTATTAAATGATTCAGTCAGAGTCATACGTTAGGAAAATGAAAACTGAGGGAATCAAACCTAGGGCCACATAATGCAGTTCACTAGCAACTCATAGACTTAAATGTCTCCACTAAAATTTTATTTATTTATTTATTTTATTTTACATTTGTTAACCGGGAAAGTCTGACTTGGAACAAAGCCAATTTTCAGTGAAGGACCGGGGAGAAAAGCTCCAGAAAATATGACAGCATGTTGTGTATAAGTCAGAAACCTCCCACAAGAAGGGAATTTTCTGATCAAAAATGTATGCTGCATCTGTTAAGTCAACCATGCTATATCTTACAATCACCAGCTTGCCTCATTAACTGAAAAGCTTTTTCTGTCTCTCCATATGAAACCACTACTCAGTATTTTGCAGAACTTTCTAAGTGGCTTCTAATGGGTTAAATAACAGTTTTTCACTGGTAATTCTTGACAAGGACTACAGTTACTTTTGGTATCCTGATCATTTTGCAGTCATAATTCTGATTTCAGGTAGATTCAATTCACTTGGAGATAGAAGCATTTTCAGGATAATTAATTGCATACCAAAGCAGTAAACAATTTTCTCATCTGGTTACTGCTTTGGGATGGTAATTAACAAAGCAACGTTCAGTTTACTTATAGAGCTGACCGGTTTAAATTTGTCATATCACTTATGTGCATACTAGGTTAACTGCCCTGAAGGGTCATTTTAACCCTAGCCAATAATCTGAGGTCAGAATAAAACCCTATACATTGTGTTAATGAGGTGAAGACATTAACCATTACACCAAGCTCATAGTAGACCTCCAGCAAGCAATATCCATAATTAATCCTCTTAACATGTTATGAGACCAGCAGAAACAGCAACAAACATATGATTCTGAAATGAGATGTTCATGTGTATGTCAGGTAAGAAAACTCATTACAGTTAATTATGACCTCTGGCCCTTTTCTGTATCATGGAATGGCCAGTGTATGTTTTATTGGAACGAAAGTAATCTGAACACTGAAGATACTGCCTAATATTACAGCACAAATAAAACCCATTATGAAAAGGACACCCAGTACAAACTGTAACTTAATTTGTGGTGACAACAGAGGCCATGTGAATATATGATTATACATACCTGCAGATGCCTAATCCCTAAAAGGAAGGTGATACCTACAACAACTGACCCTCTGATTACTATAATCTTTACTCTCTCGTTCTCTCTGTCTCTCTTTGATGTGATTCATTATCCTTAGAGTTAACCAGCTATTGCATTCTCTTCTGCTTAAAGTAATGGGATAATCACATTCATACACTGGTTCGTTTTTCACTAACTTAACTCAGTATTCTATCTGGCTACATCAAAATATGATAATTAATAATGCAATAATGCAATCTTTCCATTGCAATCTCTCCATTGTCTCTTACCACCTGACTTAGCAATAGTGTGAACTACAATACTTTAGACTGCAGGTTCATAGGTTCATAGGTGTATACTAGACTAATGGCCCTGGAGCCTTTATAAGCCTAGCCCATAGGATTACCCTGGAATTGTGCCACCCGATCTTAGTTCCCACTGCCTCTGTCGAGTAAAGCCACTGGAGTGATCCCTGGGGTGAAATTTTTTTTCCATTCCACTCATCAAGATTTCTCTTGAAGAGGGCCAGTGAGGTGCTCTGCTTGACATGTATGGGAAGTCTATTCCATAGCACGGGCAATCTCTGGGTTATAAAACTGTCCCTCCAGCATGTTCTGTTGATTGTAGTAATGAGTTTGAGGACGCTAGGGTGTGTGGTGCACAGGGATTGGGATTTCTTCAGATGTAGCATTTCTATCAGAGCTAGGTCAGACATGGCTTTGTAAGATAAGCAGAGATCGCCTCTAAGAAGGCGATATGAGATAGAGAATAGTTGGAGTTTTTTAGTCTGTCCATATAGGACAAATGTTTAAGGCCTAGGATCCTCTTTGTGAGGCACTTTTGATTGGTCTAATGAGGGAAGAATAGAGGGAGACAATGACTTCTTTCTTCCTGGATGCAGAACCCTTAGTAATGAAAAGTGCCACATAGAAGGACTTTCTGATCACAGTGGCAATGTGGTGGTCAAAAGAGAGGTTGCTGTCAACCTGTGTTCCCAGATCTCTTATAATGCCTTCTGTGTTCAGTGGACTATCATCAATGTGGTAATTCATGGGAACTGGGTTTTTCCCAAAGGGGATGACAAAACATTTTTTCTGGCATTGAGCTTAAGGCCATGGTTCTGACACCAGTCGTTGGTCTCAGTGAGGCCTTTCTGTAGGATGTCAACATCACTTGGGGAGTTAATAATAGCTCCCAACTTGCAATCATCTGCAAATGTTGTCAGCCAGTGTCCCTTTGTGTTGGCCATTGGTCTCAGTGAGGCCTTTCTGTAGGATGTCAACATCACTTGGGGAGTTAATAATAGCTCCCAACTTGCAATCATCTGCAAACGTTGTTAGCCAGTGTCCCTTTGTGTTGGCCTGGACTTCAGAGAAGTAGATACCAAACAGAAGAGGACCCAGGACCGAACCGTGTGGGATGCCACTCGTGACTGGTTGGCATGGGATTGGTATTGGATTACTTAAAGAAGTGGCCATCTGCAAATGTTTTTGTGACCCTGGTTCACCCATTGTTGTCATATGAATCATGAAATACAAGGCAACTGAGTTTTATGACCATTTATGCCTTGTTAGTACCCACCCTTAAACTGTATCACCTTTTTCAATGAAGGCCGGGCCAGTCAGGCCGAGGGTGAATTTTGTAAATAATCATCTACCTCTCATTTGAAGGAAGATAATGTATCACACTACTTGATTTGCAGTGGAAGTCTATTCCAGGGGTAGGGAAGGCACTGAATAATGATTCTCTCACTCAACTGTGTTTATTTGCTGATGAAAATTTAGATCCAGTATTTATTTGCTGATGAAAATTTAGATCCATGGTTTTAGTATTTGTGGTACTATTTGATTTGTGGGGAAAGAATAGATCTTGAACCTCTGGATCCCTACTGGTATGGAAGGCAAGGTATAGATCTCCCCTCAGAAGTCTAACATATATTGAATAAAAGGACAAAGCTTCCAGACATTTCTGGTAGTTCATGGTTTTTAAGCCAGTGTTCTTCTTAGTTAGAAACCTCTGGAGTCTTTCTTTGATAAGTTTGGTGAGGTGCATTCCAAAAAAGGTATTTTATTTAATAACTAGCCTAATAAATGTTTGATGTAAAAGAACAATGACCTCTTTAGATTTGAATGATACTCTTTTGGCAATTGGCTGTGCTAAGTAGAAGGACTTTGTTACTTTTGTCGTTGCATAATCATCAAAGAAGAAGGAATCATTAACCCAAATTTTATGCTTTTTAATAACATTTTCATTTTGGAGTTGGGTGTTTTCTATGTTGTATGCTGGGGAAGGAGTTGTTTACCAAATGTGTCAATATTACACTTTTTAGCATTGAATTTACACAAGGTATATATGAGTGTATGTTCTTATTGAAAAGCTTTTCGCTCAGAGGGAGACTTGATAATGAACTATGATTTTAAAGTCATCTGCAGACTTGGTTAATCAGTGGTCTTGGTTCATTGTATGGAGATCAAAGAAGTAAATGCCAAACAAAAGAGGTCCCAGCACTGAGCCATGTGGGATACCACTGGTCACCGCCATACTCTCTGATGAGGCGTCTGCTAACTGTACTATAATGAGTTGTGTCTTTTAGCCAATATACAATCCCTCTTTCTACATAGGGATCTATTTGTAATGCATTAAGCTTGCTAGCTATGTCTTGTCTAGGTCAAGGTACACTGTGTGGACAGCATGACCACTGTCAACAGCCTGTGTTACCATTTCAAAGACGTTAACTAGATTCATTAGACAGGATTTACCTTTGACAAAGCCAAACTGCTGTGCATCTAGCCTGATGAGATTTTTATTATTATAGTTTGACAGGTCAGTTTTGATATGATCCATAGCTTTGCAAATATGACTTGTCAGGCTAGTGGTCCTATAATTGCTAGGGTTAGTGGTGGGGCCACCCTTGTGAAGTGGCATCACCACTGCTTTGTGCAAAACCTCAGGGACAAAGCCAGTGGTTAAACCCAGGTTAATTAGTTTGAGTTTTAGTAGGGACTGTGCTAGGGATTGACTAGTAATGTTTATTAAACAGACAGATATATTGTCAGGTACTTATTGTCAGCCCCATGGGGGAATTATATTTAGTCTTGGAGGTCACCTTCAGAACATTTTCTTTTGCAATGATGGGAGGAGGATCTTACATATTTGGGGATAAGTGGGCTTTGGACAGTCATCTCTGAGTAAAATTCACACTTAATTCATTTGCTAGTAAGTTGGTAACATCTACTGATCAAAATATGTGGTGCAATTATAAATAAGTTCAGAGCAATGTTGGGTGTCATTTTTTTTTAGTTTCCTTATCCAGTTAAAGAAGGATCTGTAATTGTCCTTAGCTTCAGATGCTAATCTATGTTCATAGGCTTCTTTAGTAGACATAATAGTATGTTTCAAGCTTTTTATCAATGTCCTGATGTTATTTTTGATATAAGAATGTTTTTATCTGATGTATACATTAAGTTTTTTCTTTTATTGTAGTGCTTATTTACGTTGGTAGACCACCACTGTGATTTGTTTTTAAATTTCCTGTAAAAGAAAACACAAAGATCAATGCACGTTAGGTTCAAGCAAGGCACCCTTTATTACTTGCAGCAAGGAGACAAAGCATGTAGGTACAAGGTTTGTCTGATTTTCCATAGTTCAGCCTACAGTTTTTATACAGTTTTCTGCAAGTTCACAGAAAGATGCTATTATTAGATTTGCTGCTGACATGGTCAGATAATTGCTGTCTTGCAAAAGGATATTTGAGAAAAACAACCTGGCCTTGGGCTTGTTTCAGCTTTCCTCAGTTTCTCACAATTCTTTCTCTAGTTCTGATATGATACATTCAAGGTACAGTCCTGGCCTCAATACACATTCGGCTGACCATGGTGGATTTACAGACATCCATTGTTCTTTTTTCAGAGCTTCTAGCAGCTGCATATTTTCACACAGAATAAGCAGAATAAATGTATTAACTCCTTTTAACCCTTAATGCACTAAACCTGCATATTGCAGTTATATATTTCAATACACTAAGCCTACATATTGCATTGCAGTTATACATTTTCCTAACATTTCCCCCCTTTTAATACTTTATTCTACTTTCAAAACAAGCATAAACAGTTTTTCTTCCCTTAACCATTTCCCACTCAGGATTTGCAGTTAGAGAGTCATTCAGTTCAAGCTTGTGAAAGTATTTCTTCAGCTTTTAATCAGTACCTCTAACTCAACATTCTGATATAAAGTCTTTGAAATTGAAGCGTCTATGAAATTTTCAACTAGTCCTTTTATACAGGGGATGTAGCATCATCCACACACCATCAGTAAAGCTGGCCCTACACAGATGGCAATCAGAATGTTCATCAAGATGCTGCCCCAACCCCCGAACCATTTTTGGAAAAAGTCTGTCAATGGATTCGGTCCTGGTTTGGTCATAGCCGACACTTGCTGAATTATTTTGAGATGGCTGTCTATTTCATGTTTGTTGTCAGGAATAAACGAACAGCACTCCACCTGGATTAAAGCGCACAAACCTCCTTTCGCCACTAGGGTGAAGTCGAGAGCCATGCGATTTTGAAGCACCACTCTCCTCATGGCTGTGAGTTCATCAGTCACCAATTCTAGGGTGGAAAAAGTTGCATTACTCATTGTTTCAAGAAGTTTGGATAGTTTTCTCAGCTCCCAGATCGATTTCACTGCTCCGTATACTGGTATTATGCCCGCCCAAGATATGATGTCATCACCCAGATCCATGTGCGACACTCCTTTGTCATTCACATGGGCTAAATCATGGTGATATATCCAGGATGCATCAACTTGTCCCACTGGATTAGCGGGTTTCTTGATTTCTTGAACATTTCGAATTTTCCCCTGGGGTAGTGTCGATACATGTCGTATTGCTGGAATCAGATATGCCAGAAAACAGCTTCCAGACCAATTGCCTGGTAGCCATTTATATGCTCTATCACCACACACAAAGTAGCAGTCAGGAATTACGACTGAGATGTTGCTGAATTTATAGTTGCCAGGCTTTTGTTGGGTCATAGCCCAGAACATTTTACTATACACAATTTGATTTTCATCAACCATTTTCTTTCTTTCAGTGGAGTCATTGCTATTGCCAATTTGCAATTGTTGGCCCTCGTTTGTCATGGTGCAGGAATTTCCAGTACAGTAATGTATCACTGTCATGTTACAGGTGCTATTTCCAACCTCTGTTTTTCCGTAGTTTTGAAAGCACACTGTTCCTCTTTTTGCCTTGGGTAAGAATAGGGTCACTCTTTTAATTGATGTCACATTCACTGCATCTTTCAGCAGTGCTTGCCAGGTTTGGTTCATATTTAAGGGAATCTGTATTAATGGTATTCCTCCATGTGCAGTAGGAATAGCTGCACAGACCCAGCAATTGGAGATATTGAGGGTGTCTGCATAAGCGTGCTTAATAGCCTGATAAGTATTGAAATTTGGGTGCCACTTTGCACGTTTACTTCATTCTACTTGTGTGGCAGAGAAGAGAAATGGCCACAATAAAAAGATTATTGCTACCAGTACAGTTAACAGGATGGTCATGCAATATTTCTGTGGGAATGATTGCTCTGCATTCCTCTTTTCTCCAGTTCCTCCAAACAGATGTATTTGGATCTTTCTTGCTTCTGTCATCTTTGCCTAGGACACGTGATCTTAATCTCTGCCCTATAGGACCTTAGCACCAGTGATTGCTTCACTGGATTTGAGACGGATCAGTTCCTATTGATCTGACCCCCCCTTTGTAGCCAGATTTTGTGCTTAGGGTCCCGATGGAGAGGTAAGGTCTTTGTCCAGCTTGAAGTTCTTCACCAACTTGCAGTGCGTCAGATGTATCCACAAAGCTCACTCTGCTATTTTGACTGCAGTAGGTGTTGAAAGAAGCACCTGGTAGGGACCTTCCCACTTTGGTGATGCCCAGTTCTTTCACCTCACAATTTTAATCCACACCCAGTCTCCTGGCGTCACTGCCACTTCCGATGTTTCGGTTTGTTTTTGACCTGAAACAGAATTAAACTGCAACAGATGTTTAGAACTCAACAACCTTTTCATATATTCAGCTAACGTAAAATCAGCTTCCTGGTCTGATGACATGAGAGGTTTCCACTGGGGTGTACAATAAGCCCTCCCATACAGCTTCTCAAAAGGAGTCAGTCCTTTTGCTGTAGGGATGGTTCTCATGTTCAACAGTGCCAGGGGTAAACAGTACAGCCAGGTTTTCCCTGTCTCAGTTATCAATTTCCTCAGTTTGCTTTTCAGTATACAATTATGTCTTTCAACCAGCCCTGCAGACTGCGGATGATATGCACAATGATTTTTTAAAGAAATACCAAAAAACTTACTCAGCTATTGTATGGTTTAATTTACAAAGTGCGTACCATTGTCACTATAGATTCTCTCCGGAATGCCAAACCTAGGAATAATTTCCTTAACAAGTACTTTTGCCACTGTAGCTGCATCTGGGTTTTTGGTTGGAAAGGCTTCCACCCATCTGGACAACATATCTATAATGACAAGGCAATACTTCTTATTCTCACATTTGTTCAGTTCTATGAAATCCATACAGATAGTGTGAAATGGATATGGTGGTGTGGGAAAACTCCCTTGCTTGGGCTTTATCGCCCCCTGTGCATGGTGTTTGTTACAAATCTGACATGTTAAAGAAAATTTTTTAGAATAGTTTATAAATCCGTACGTTGTGAACACCTGGTTTACCAACGGTATCATCCCCCCTGTTGAGACATGGCACTGCCCATGGCTCAACAATGCCGCATAGTGGAACAAATTAGAGGGTAGTATTTGTTTCCCTTCCTTAGAGATGTACAACCCCCTTTTCAAGGATTGCTCCTCGTTTTATCCATTGCTGTTTTTCAGCTTGCATAGTGAGTGTCTGAATTGTTTTTAACATAGCCATATTCAGAATTTCAGAGGGTTGTAATTCCTCGTTTAAAAGAAATACTTCTGTAGCTACTTGTTTTGCAGCTGTATCAGCTCTTGCATTACCTTTTGAAATCCTATCTTGTTGTTTGGTGTGAGCTGCACATTTGCAAATGGCCACCTTCTGAGGTAACTGAATAGATTCTAAAAGATCTAAAATAAACTGCGCATGATTTATAGGTTTGCCAGTAGATGTTATCATTCCCCGGTTTTTCCACTGTTGTGATGTTATGATGCACAGTGGAAAAAGCGTACTGGCTATCAGTAAAAATGTTTACACATTTACCCTTTGCTAAGGTACATGCCCGTGTCAGGGCAATCAATTCTGCTGCCTGTGCAGATAAATTGTGTGGTAAGGATTTTGCTTCTACAATCTCAGTATCAGAGACTACTGCATATCCTACTAGGTTATGTCCTGCAGGACCCCTTTTGCACGAGCCATCCACGTAGTATGTCACCTCGGCATCCTCCAAGGGGACATCTGTGAGATCTTTTCTAGGTAATGTCTTTTGCTCGATTACCTGCAGGCAGTGATGCGGTGTGCCGTCTGCAGGGGTCGGGAGCAGAGTAGAAGGGTTCAAAGTCGTGCATCATTCAATTGTCATATGAGGTTGGCTCAACAATATAGTCATGCAGGAGAGATGCCTATCAGGGGAAAGATATGCCACCTTTTCTTGTAGCAAAATAATCGTGACTGCGTGGGGTACCCTCAGAGTGAGGGGGTGGAACAAGACTACTGAGGCCGAAGCTTGCACTGCCATCGCTGTTGCAACTACTGCCTGCACACAGTGGGGTAAAGACCGTGCCACTGGGTCTAATTGTGATGAATAGTAAGCAATGGAGCGTTGCTTATCCCCATGTTGTTGTGTTAGTACTGATGTCATATATCCCTGCTTGCAATCTACAGTCTGGAAAAATCGTTTATGATAATTTGGTAATCTCAGAACTAGAGAGGACGCTATTAATTGTTTCAGTTTAAAAAAGGTAGATTCTGCCTCTGATGTCCATTGTAACAACTCCTGCACTGCTATAGGCTTCTTATATATAAGATCAGTTAGGGGTGCAGTTTCCAAGGCATAGTTTGGAATCTAGCTTCGACAGAAATTAGTCGGTCCCAAGAAGGACATCATTTCCTTCTTGGTGGTGGGTTTTGGTGCCTGCAAGATTGCTACTTTTCTGTCTTCATCTAGAGTTCTGCCTTCCTTGGATATAACATATCCTAGGTACTTAACCTGTTTTCTCCAGAGCTGTAGCTTATCTTTGTTTACTTTATGTCCCTCAGCGGCTAAAAATCGTAGAAGTGCTACGGTATCTTCCCTACAATCCTGCAGGGTGGGGGCCGCCAACAAAATGTCATCAACATAAAGTAAGACCTGACTACCCTTTGGTGGATTAAACCTTGCCAAGTTACTTGACATTTCTTGTGAGAATATCATAGGGCTCTCACAATATCCCTGTGGTAGTCGCGTATATGTGTATCTTTTTCCCTGAAGTGTAAATGCGAACCAATACTGGCTATCTGGGTGTATCGGTATTGAAAAGAATGCATTACTAATATCCACCACAGAAAAATATTTTTGTTGAGGTTTTAAGTTATTTAACAGAGTGTGTGGATCTGGCACTATAGGCGCCCTTGGTACTACTGCGTCATTCACAGCTTGCAAATCCTGGACCATACACCATTCTCCATTGACTTTTTTAACTGGAAATAGAGGCGTATTACACAGAGAATCAGGAGATTCCACTAGCACCCCTCCCTTAAGTAATGCTGCTATAATAGGTTTTATCCCTGCCTCTGCATCTTTTCTTAAGGGGTATTTTCTTTTCTGTGGTCTAAATGCTGATTTCAGTGTGATATTAACTGGCCCTGCCGTATGGATAAGTCCTACATCTGATTTCCCTGTTGACCAGAGAGTCTCTGGTATATCTCGCGGGTCTATATTAAATAAATGAATGCTTAAAATGTTGAGTACGACGTACTCGAACACTTTTAAGTGAATGTTCATTTAATCGATAGCTTGAAATGTCTTAATTCAGAATGTAGAAAAGTTTTGTTTGGCCAACTCCTCCTCCCATGTGCTGTCGGACACTACACTAACTGAAAGCAATACAAAAATGAATATGTACGCGATGCACTCAACATATTCGGGCACTTTCCTTCAATTTACAACAAGCAATGTACTTCTGTACCTCTTTTGAACCATGGTAATAACCTGTTTGTTTAATACGTAGTTCAGTATTTAATTCCTTTTGTGTTACTGCACGTCCTTCGGAAGCAGCAGTGCTAGTTATGTATATCTGTGTTGTAGTGATCGTTGTGTTATGTTTACTTGTGTTTCGTTTTGCAGTTAGTATGTAAGTTAGTGTATTGCGATAGTTTCATGGTTAGTGTTTAGTTTTATTTATGGAATTCTTGGGTGAAGTAGTTTATATGACGTGATACGTGACGTATTTTAGTGCTGGCCAAACAAAACATTTCGAAACTCCTATTTACAAGATTTACAGCTGTCGATTATGTAAACATTCGCTTAAAATTGTTAGAGTATGTTGTACTCGACATTTTAAGCGTTCGTTTATTTAATATAGACCCTATCTCGCAAGGTGTTTTCTTCCGCCTTCAGTAGGAGCGTCCATCAGCTGTCTTCAAGAGAATGCAGGTGCACAGCTGGGTTGGTCTGTGTCACCCAATTCAATTTTTGTACTTGTATTCCCTGTCCTGACAGTTTCAGTTCTGTTTGTTTCTCCCATCTTGTGGCTTTCTCCCCTAGGTCTGCCCACTGTATATTTTTATTCTTGGTCAAGCTAACATGTGGTAATCGATTAGATTTATAAAGTGTTAAAAATTCCTGGGGCAGCGAACATCTGACTATACTATTCCCTTCTGTGTCCCAGTACAGGTTACGCAGTACCAATCTATTTGTACGATTCTTAAATAATCTTTCTTCATATTCCTTATCGGGTCCTAGTGTATTACAAAAATATAGGGTACAATGTAACAGGTGTTGTTTATCAATGTCGAGGGAGGGAAACTTACTGATGGCTACGTTCATCAGCTCCTTGGTCACAGTCCCTGGACCAGTTGTGACCAAGTCCTGACTATACCAGTAAAATATTTCACCCCCCCGACTGCACCGTAAGGTGTCAGTTTGTCGCTGTGCTTCCATTCCCTGCATGGTTGGGACTACTGCTATGCCAAATAACTGCATGAGATCCCTGCCCAAGAGATTCACTGGGCACTTTGCAGAAACTACAATCTTACTTTTCTGTGTCAATCCCGAAACAGGACCAGTTATTGTAATATTGCGGGAGAGGGGCTACTGATATAGCTGCCCATTAGCTGCTTTGACTAATATGTAGTTGGATGATTCTGAGTTTTCTGGCAATTTGGTGGGGTGTATCAGGGTTTGTGATGCCCCTGAGTCACACAAAAATTTGATTTCCCTGCCTTCCACTGAAAGTATAACTTCTGGTTTAGTATCTGCTAAGTAGAGCTCCAAGCTCAATAAAGCCAAGTCTAGTACTTCATCTTCTACTTCACCATCATCAATTCCCTGTGCTTCCTCTATTTCCCTTTTCACATTCTCATTTGTCCTTTCTGCACTAGCCCCTTCTAATGATTCCTGACTATCATATAGTCAGTCTTCACCTTCCTTGTCTTCCGTTGTTGCTTTCTTATTTTTCCTGCAATCCCTTGCCAAATGTCCCTTTTTACCACATTTGAAACATTCACCCCTTTTTTTACTTCCTTCAAAGTCTTCTGATCATTGATCAGACTACCTACCTCCCTGTGCATTTTTCCTGCCCTTCTTCCCAGGGTGTACTACATAAACCTCTGCTCCGTCCTTTACAGAAAATACTTGAGCCTTCTTTTTCTTTTTGCTATTGAAATGCCTTTCAGCATGCCTAGCATATTCGAGTAGTGATTGTAGCCTGCTAGTTCGATGATCAATCATATGTTTTGTAATAAAACTGCTTATAGGTGTACTACTACCTTTTAAAAATGCATTTTTCAACTGCTGTTCATATGGGGAATCTTGTTTTTGGTCTTTGGGGACCTGCATCCCACAGTGGTTGTTAAAACATTCCAGCAGCCTAGCGAAATATCGGTCAACTGTCTCACCCTCCTGTTGGATGCATTGATTAATGCACGTCCAGTCTGCTCTAGGTTTCCATTTTTCAGAGATGCGGTCTGTAAGTCCTTTTACTCTAGTGTCTAAATCTGCACTGCTATGAGGAAGGGGTTTTTGTTCAGCATCATGAGGATTCCAATTGCCACAAATCATGTACCAATATGGTCCTACAATTTGTTGAACTACCCTTTCTATTTCTTCCCCGTTTAACTGATAACTTAGCCTAATTCCTTGTAAATCGTCTGAAAATTTTCTAAAATTAATTTTCGGATGGGGAATCCCTTCTGTAGCTTTCCAGATATCTTCCGGAGTCCAGGGTCTATATACTAAGATGGTTGGATCCTGATTATCCTGCCCTGCCTGAGGGTTCGGTACTTCTATGAGTGGACATATTTCCTCCTCTTCTTCACCCGCAGGTTGTGTGTCTTTAGATTTCTGCCGTGACTCTTGATTACCTGCTTTTGTTCAGGACCTAGTTTCAATGGGATTCCTTATTTTAGCTAGTTTCAGTTTTATAGCATCCCTATCCTTAGTGACCACAGGATATAGTGGGGGTGGATCAACCTGTCTACTCGCTCCATATTCTGGTAAGGGAGGGGGAGGCGGAGGTGCTGATGCTATTACTAGGTTGTTATCCTCTCTATCTAAAAACATTGTCTTTGAATCCTTGTTCTTTTGGTCCCTACGGTTTACTTCCTCCAGCCACCTGTGTGCCTGGGGAATTCCTAACTGTCGTTGCTTTTTTACCTGACCTTTAGAATCAGTTTTAAGTTGTTTAATAAGTTTGATGAGTGACGATTTTTCAAATTTTCCGTCAAATTCGTATTTAATAACCCATTTTGAAAAGTATCTAACGTTGTCTGCGCACTGTGACTGCATATATTTTGCATCTTCCGTTAACGGTGGGTCTAGGATTGTTTTTGTACAGTTATTACTCATTTTCCCTTACCTTTGATTGTTACGTAACTTCACCTTGATTCTCTAGTTTTAACGTGTACCACGGATTTTGTTATAGTCTCTTCAGAATGACTGCCTAAAGTCTACTTATTCTGTTTCTCCTGGTCTATGACAAGACAGTACCTTTTCTATCCCTGACTGTAAGAAAAATACAATCTGACAAAAAACAATACACATCTAGTCCCTGATCCTGAAACAGAAAAAAAGGAGATTCACCTTACCTGAGCCCACGTGATTGATTGCCAATTCGCGGAAAACCCATCCTTCAGTCACAGATCAGAAAGTGGCTGGCCTCTTTTGATGACAATTCAGTCGGAGGACTTTACATATAAGAAGAACCGATTTGATTTCTTCCCCATACGGTTTCAGCTACCTGGCCGTCTGATCCGAGGTGAAGAGAGGGTTTCCGGTCCGAAGGACCAATCTGTAAAAGAAAACACAAAGATCAATGCACGTTAGGTTCAAGCAAGGCACCCTTTATTACTTGCAGCAAGGAGACAAAGCATGTAGATACAAGGTTTGTCTGATTTTCCATAGTTCAACCTACAGTTTTTATACAGTTTTCTGCAAGTTCACAGAAAGATGCTATTATTAGATTTGCTGCTGACATGATCAGATAATTGCTGTCTTGCAAAAACATATTTGAGAAAAACAACCTGGCCTTGGGCTTGTTTCAGCTTTCCTTAGTTTCTCACAATTTTTCTCTAGTTCTGATATGATACATTCAAGGTACAGTCCTGGCCTCAATACACATTCTGCTGACCATGGTGGATTTACAGACATCCATTGTTCTTTTTTCAGAGCTTCTAGCAGCTGCATATTTTCACACAGAATAAGCAGAATAAATGTATTAACTCCTTTTATCCCTTAATGCACTAAACCTGCATATTGCAGTTATATATTTCAATACACTAAGCCTACATATTGCATTGCAGTTATACATTTTCATAACATTTCCCATTATATTTAGATCTGGTTGAGGCTGCCATTTACATAAATTTTTTTGAGTGGGCAAAAAATTATTTTGTACAGTTACCTGCCACGGCAATATCTGGTGTGATGCTGCTGTAAGTGAACTGTGAAACGTTATGTAATTAAATGAGATTAAATGAGATGATATTAGTACATTTGAAATCCTCAGTTCTGAGATATTATTGGAAAATGACAGTAATAAGTTTATGATCTGACAATGTGATGACACTGACACTGCCTAAGGATACCAGGTGCTGTGAGACTGGCAACAGAAGGGAAACAAGCAGGATGACCTTTCATCTTGGTACTGGGCTGGGTACTAAACAAACAAGAAGATATGAAAGAGGGGGCTTCTCAGTTTTAACAGCCTAAGGAAAGGAACTTCCCCATTTATCTTGTAGTTCTCACTAGAATGGCCAAATGGGATGACATTGGGAGGAGAGACCCAAGACAATTTGAAGTAAGGGCAGGTTACATCAGTCATTTTTCTGATATAGACACAGGTATAACTCATATGGAATTATAATATAAACATACATAGTTATCTATGTTTCCCTTTTATCTCCTTTCTGAGTATTTTCAGCAGCAATATTTCCCATGGTATTGCACCTGCAGTGCTTTAAGAAATGCCTCCATGTAGTCACATACTGACTATACCATGTCATGTACTTAATAGTTTTATCTTAATACTTTGTGCAACTTCTTCACTGAGCTTTCTCAGATGGAAACACATTATGCACAATTACTCTTATTGGTAATATTGCTGTATACAGATCTGATTGCATTTGTGTTTGACTTGTACCTAGTTTGTCAAAGCATATCTTATCTGCCTGTCAAAAAAATTGTTCAAGTGCAAACTAAGAATATTTAAAATAATGCATTTATTATCTTTGAGACAAATATTTTTAACCTTAGTTGCATTTTGCAATATAAAGCCATATATCTGTAGCTAAACTCCTACAATTCCTGGACTTTATTAGTACAAATATTCTTGACCAGATCGTGCACACACCCACCAGAGGTTTAAACATACTGAACCTTGTAGTTATCAATATGGAAGAGTGCTACACCCTTTCCACACCCAGTGTCATATCCTCACTGATGAGGGTGGACCACAAAGCAATCTCCTATCAACTTGGTAATCCCTGTAAAATATGTAGCAGTCAGGAACTATTGCAAAGCTTAAGAGATAATTTATCAGAATTGAATGCCCCTCCAAACCTTGAGTTCAAAACAACCTATATGGGATAGTTCACAGAGACCCTGTACATGTGGCTGCTATATCTACTAGAAATTAGCCCAAAACAAACTCTAAAAAACTTTACTGGTGGAATCCTAACCTTAATATGGTATATAACAAAAGGAAACAAGTCATGGCTAAAATCACGAAGTGTACCTCCCATAATGATAGGAGCTCTCTAATTAAACTAAACAGGTCCTAAAAGGACTAATTATGTCTAACAAGGCCAATTACAAGATTAAGATAGCCTCACAGGCTAAAGACAATCTCAAGGCCTTCTACAGTGATGTCCAAAACCTGAAAGGCAGCACACATCAGTGTACTGAACTGGTGGTCAACAGTACCACCTTCACTGAGCAGAGGGACATAATGAATTTGATCGCTGACAAATTCAGGTCAAACCTTACCCTGAAACCCCCCTGCCTCTCACCATGAAATACGTACTAGCACAACCCCCCAACTACTAACAGGGAGCAGGTCCTGGTGGCTCTCACTAAGGCCAAAAACATAGCCTCAATAGGCTGCCTCCTGAAATGCCTCCTAATGAGCTGTAAACATGACCTACATGGACCATGAGTCACTTTTTAACTATAGCCTCAAAACAGGCTTTGTAACATGAGAATGAAGGACCACAACTGTTATCCCACTTCACAAGGGTGCACCATCAAATGACTCCAGAAACTACAGACCTATTAGTCTGACTAGCTTAATAGGCAAAGCTATGGAACAAATTATCATGGAAATGATCAATAAAGACATAGGCAACCATCAGACAATGGATCCAGCCCAGTTTGGCTTTGTCAAGGGAAGAACATGCCTACTAAACCTAGTGGACTTCTTTGAGAATGTCTTCAAGGCAATGGGTGAGGGGAAAGCTGTGCATACTGCCACCATGGAGCTGGCTAAGGCATTACATACAATACCTCACTCCGTTATAGTTGACAATCTTTCTGAACTGGGCCCCTATATAACTCACTGGATTGTCAGCTGGCTCACAGACAGGGCCCAGGAAGTCAGGATGATACCACCTCCACTAAGAGACCTGTCACCAGCAGGGTATCTCAGGGCTCCATGCTGAGACCTTTCCTATTTGGCATCTACTTCTTAGAGATAAAGGCGAATGTCAAGGGCCTTTGGCTGACCCAATTCACAGATGACTGAAAACTGGGATCTGTCATAGATTCCCCCCTTAACATAAACACCTTGCAAGAAGGTCTAACACAGACAAATAACTGGTGTCAAAATCAAGGGCTAAAACTTAATGCAAAGAAATGCATTACAGTGCCTTTTGGGAAAACTGGCACCCAGATTAATTATGCCATCAATCAGACACCCCTAACAGTTCACCCAGCAGTCAGGGATCCGGCAACATATGTAAACAGTAATCTGTTCTTTGATCAACTTGTAGCCAAGGCAATAAGAAAATCATTGTATGTCACCCAACGTATAAGTAAGGGCATGGCTTCCAGGTCTAAGGAAGTTGTAGTGCCACTTTATCCGGCCCTTATCAGACCCATCATTGAGTAAAATGTCACCTTCAATATGTACCTGACCAGACATATGCAAAAGTTGGAAAACCCATAAAGGTTCTTTACCAGGAGAATGCATCCCATCCATATGAAGCAGATTCCATTTCTAAACCTACTTAAGTATAACTTTGACCAATAGATGGGAAATCAGAAATTCACCCCAGGTCTGGGCCCCATATTTCTGACAGAGGTAGACAGTAATGGTCTACTAACTAACATACTCCTCACATAACCTTTAGAAAGATCCTAACTAACATACCACCTCCAAATAAATGCCCATGATGGAAAGAATAGGGTTGGATTGCATGGATAGGCTTATAAAAGCCATGGTGGTCATTAGCCTAGTATATAACTATGAATATATGCACTATTAGCTGCAGAGTAATATTTTTGTTCTTACAGGTGTCCTGATATATGTAGACATATATCCAACATATGTCCAAATGGAAATATGATAAAATCAACAAGCAAAGGAGAGCAGTATTACTGGAATTCATCCTTGGGTCTTGGTGAGTATCTTCATGTGGTGGATTCTGTTTTTGCAAAATCTCACCAAGAAGAACTGATATATAGACTGAATTTTATGTAGGATTTATCATGAACAGAAGTAGGTTCAAAAATTAAAAAGACAGCTGGGTGCACAAGTCCAGGGATAAAAAAGTCCCCAATCCTGGGTGTAAAATCCTCAAGACAAGGAAACATTCTTAGGCCAGGCCAAGGGGGGGGGGTACCCCCCCCATTGTAGAAGGAAGTAGTAATCCGCAAAAATCACAAAAACTGATTGGCCAAAAAAAAGCCATAAAGATGATAGAATGGACTACTGAGGATAAGAAAATTATGTATTGCTAGTATTATGTAAGAAGCCCAGAATTTCCAGATATACAAAAAGATGAAGAGAGAAATTACAGGATTGAAAAAATATGCCCAAGAAAAACTGTCAAAAGCTTCACATGCACATTTGTGTTCATTAATACAACAGAATCATGGAAACATTATATAGACCAAGAAACCTTGGGCCATTTGGAAAAAGAACCAACTGTGGAAGTGCAAAAATATAATGAACAAAAGCTGGAGATTTTTGAATGGTATAAAAAAGAAACATGAACATGGGAAAGAAAGAGAGATCTCATATGATCCAGTATTTACGCAAAGGAGAAAGCCGAACTAATCATTACAAAAAAGCAGCTCCAGTGATATTTGAAGACAAAGACAGGCAAAGGCACCCAGACATGGAACATTTCCCATTACAAAAAATAAGATCACAAAGGGGGTAGATAGAACAGAAGACTAGTAGAGTAGAAGTTAAACAAACAGAAGCTTAAGTTATGGAATACCTGCAAAGTGAAGGATTTAGTGTAGAAAGTCTACCATGTTATATCACAGCATTATGGAAAAATAAGTCCCCAAACTTAGCAGAACAAGGAGGAGTGTGAGATATCGGAAGAAAAAAAATATGGACATGAGAAACAGAGATTTAATATAGTGCAATATTTATGCAAAGGAGAAAGCAAGACTAATCAATACAAAAACCAGCAGCAAAGATATTTGAAGAGAAATATAGGCAAAGGCATCCAGATATGGAAAATTTTACAATATAAAAAAAAAAAACAAGAAAACAAAGGGTGAAAGTAGAAAAGAGGATTTGTAATGGAGAAGTTATAGAAATAGAAACTGAAGTTATGGATTACCTGCAAAGTGAAGGAGTTAGTGTAGAAAATACAACTCTGGTAATATCACAGCATGATTGAACAAAGAGTCCCCAAATTAAGGAGAAACTGGTAGAACAAGAAGCATTTGATCAGTTGCCATATGAAGATACTTTGGAGCCTTCAGCAGGAAAGCTTTACAAAAGATCATTTGGAGTTGCACAGCAAGGGAAGGAGCAGGAAATGGTGGCAACTCTGATGCAGTCGATATTGTGGAGTGATAGGCCAGTGAGTTCCCATATGAACAGTTAATATAGGCAGTGACAAGTGGAGTGCCACAGGGTTCCGTCCTGGGACCTCTCCTGTTTGGTATCTACTTTTCTGAAGTACAGGCTAACACAGAAGGCCTCTGGCTGATGAAGTTCGCAGATGACTGCAAACTAGGAGCCATAATCAAGTCCCCAAATGATGTGGACATCCTACAGAAGGGCCTCACTGAGACAGATGCCTGGTGTCAGAGCCATGGCCTCAAGCTCAATGCCAAAAAGTGCAGTGTCATCCCCTTTGGTAAAAACTCTGTACCCATGAACTACCACATAGGCAGCAATCTACTTAACACCGAATGCGTGATAGGAGACCTTGGGACCCAGGGGGACAGTAGTCTCTCCTTTGATAGTCACATCGCCACTGTAGTCAGGAAGTCCTTCTACGTGGCACACCTCATCATAAAAGGGTTCTCATCCAGGAAAAAAAGAGGTCATTTTTCCCCTCTACTCATCACTCATTAGACCCATTATAGAGTACAACGCCCCTTTTGGAATGTACCTCACAAGACATCTGCAGCAGCTGGAAAGGCCACAGAAGTACTTCACAAAGAGGATTACTGGCCTCAAACAAATGACCTACACTGACCGCCTCAAAAACTCCAGCTTTACTCCATAGCATATCGTCTACTCCAAGGTGATCTCTGCCTAACATATAAAGCTATGTCAAACCCAGAGCTGTTGGACATGCTACACCTAAAGAAATTCCAATCCCTCCAAGCTACATGTTCTAGGGACCTAAACCTTATCACCACAATAAACAGGACACGCTGGAGGGATAGATTCCTGTCCCAGAGACTTCCTATACTCTGGAACAAGCTACCCATGTATGTCAAGCAAAGCTCTTCATTAGCACTTTTCAAGAAAATTATTGATGAGTGGATGGGAAATAGGAAATAGACCCCGGGGATCACTTCTGTGTCTCTGCTGGACAGTGGCACAGGAAAATAACTTTCTTGGGTGGCGTAAGCTATGGTATCTTGCTGGCTAGGCTTACGTAGGCCCTTGGGCCGATAGCCTAGTACCTACCTATGAACCTATGAAACAGCAACAGGTAACACAGGATGTAGCTGAAGAGTATATATCACAAGAAGATGTTCTGGAACTTTCTGAGGAATGCCTGCAAGAAATGGAGAACAAAGAATGTGCCCTTAGTTTAGAAGAAAATGATCCAAGGGAAGAGTTGTTTGATTTAACGGCAATAGATAGACATATTAAGATCAATGAAAGAAAAAGATTACAAAAAGTCAATAAGACCGACAATGTTAGAAGTTTGATAAGACAAATGAACAGAGCAACTAAGATTTCACAGAAATTCATGTGATATAACAGAAGTAAATAGGCTATTTTACTGTATAGCTAAATTAATATAACCTATTTAGTTCTGTTATAGGATATATTACTTTGCACCTAAACTAGTTTAAAATAAAGTCTTACCACAAAAACACAGGGAAATAAGGGACAGGAAGGGAAGCAATCAATGCCGTCATGGAAGTACTAAATCGAGAAAACTATAAAGCAATTAAGACAAAAAGTGTCACAGTTAGAAGAGTACAGGAGATGGAACAAATCAACAAAAATACTTAGAAAGATACATGTGATAAAAGTAGCAGAACAGGCCAGGATCTATAGTACACAATTGCAAATAATAATAAATCATCAGCACAGGCAGAAAAACTTAGAAGATAAGCAGATACTTATCAAGGAAAGGTACAAAATAATTCATTGATGACCCAAAAAAGTTTTATAGAGAATTGGGAAACAAGGCAAAAAGAATAGAAATGCAAAAAAATAAATAAATAAATAAATAAAAAGAAACAGATAAATTTTGGAGAAATATCTATGAAGACCCTGTGGAACATAAAGGTGCTGAATGAATAGAACAAGAAAAAGAAGAGAAGTTCAAACATATAGGATATGAAATAGATGAAGCGATGGCCAGAGAAACTGAAACAAAATTAATGAAAGCTCCTAAATGGAAAACCCCAGGCCCAGATGTAGTACCTAACATCTGGCTAAAAGTATTAACATCTATACATGAAGATTTAGCCATGAGTAAGAACTATTTATATAAACATTCTGAACAGACGCCAATGTCGTAAACAGGAAAAAAACAATACTGCTCATTAAGTGTGAATCTGCAAACTATCCTAAAAACTATAGACTAATAATTTGCCTCTTAACAATATATAAACTATATACTAGAATCGATGCTGACTGAGTTTATAGTTATTTAGACATAAACTCAAACATGGCAATAGAACACAAGGGTAATAAAAGAAAGTCATGGGGAATGAAGTCATAATGGAAAATTGTAAAAAGGAGAAGAATTTAAGTATGGCATAGATAGACTGCAAAAAAGTACTTGACAGCACCCCACAGTCATGGATAAAGGAATGCTTACAGATGTATAAGTTACACTGTACATTGATCAATTACATTATAGTGAGTATGAAACAGTGGCAAACCACTCTACAGCTAAACCATGATAAAGGGCAAATTATTATTCCAGGGATAAAAATTCAAAGAGGGGGATATTCCAGAGTGACTGCCTATCACTGCTGATCTTTTGTCTTGTCCTTAACCCATTAAGTTGTCTACTCAGCAGATTAGGTCATGGCTACAATTTGGCTCCCAGGAAACAGCAGTGTAAAGACTTACCTTCTTTTAGTGGATGATTTAAAATGGCGTAATTTCTTAGAGGAGGAACTGAAAGCACAGCTGCAAGTTGTCAAAACTTTCCTCAGATGATACAAGAATGTCATTTGGTCTTGATAAATGTGCAAAAGCAACCTTTAAAGTAGGGAACTACAGCACCAAGAAAATAGTGTGGGAGAGGAATGTGACATAAAGGAACTGAGCAGGAGGGAGTGTATAAATATGTGGGAACTGATGAAGGATTGACAACAAACATGAACAAATGCAAATAAAACTTAGTAAAGAATATTTAAAAAGATGAAAAGTAATACTGAAAACAGCCCTGACATCCAGTAACAAAGTCCAAGCTGTAAAACAATCTGTTCTTCCTGTTCTAACTTACAGTTTTGGGGGGAATGACAGGCCCAAAAGGTAATCAATCAGTTGGACAGTAAAACAAAAAGAATGCTTCATGCTTAACAAATAATTTATAAAAATCAGTCTCTACCAATATTGCATATTCCCTATATTGAAAGAGATATGGGCCTCCTTGAAAGTGATTACATGTATACATCTGCAATTGTAGTACTGCATACATATCTGCTGATCTCACAAGATCTAAACATATTCAAAGTTTTAAAACATGAAGAGAACATGTCTAAGATGACTTCCTCACTTAGTTTAGCAGAAGTATATTGGTGCAAAGCAGGAATGGAAATCAAACCAAAAGTAAATAAAAATCAGGCAGCAATTGAATGTGCCAAAAACAAAAGAAAAACAATATTCCTCTTTAAAAAGGAATCTACAAGCTATGCAAAAACTATAGACTAATAATTTGCCTCCCAATGATGTATAAACTATATAGTGGAATTCATGCTGACTGAGTGTATAGTCATTTAGAAGAAAAGTCAATCATGGCAATGGCAATAGAACAAAAGGGTAATAAAAGAAAGTCATATGATTTTTAAACACTTTTATTGAATTATCATTTGTGATATAGGCAAATTTACATTTTAGAAAGCCATATGGAAAGAGGGATCAGATGATAAGGCAAGAAATGTGGAAAAGGCATAAATATAGTTCCAAGTACAGAAAACTTCTGGAACAACCTCATGTTCATCAGAAACAGATGCAGGAATAGTTGAGGATAGGTGAATTTAAACCAAAAGATGAAAAGTTAATATTGGCAGCCCAGTATAGTGGACTACGTACACATTGGTTTACAACACCCACTGAACATGTTGGAGAAACAGATAAATGTCCATTGTGTTCATTCTACCTTTTTGAGACAGAGGTAGAAAGTTTTCCAAATGAAGGAGTTTACTGTCCATTTCTGATGACCACCTTAACAATAAGAAACAAAGAAGTTGTTCAAGTTTTACATAGTAACTGCAAAATCAAACAAGTTTATGTTGCTTTTAAGGCTTTCTGAGGTACATATAAATATAGGTGGATATTTATTTTTCTTTAGTTGCTATTCACTATTTAAAATAAAACAATGTAAGACCTCCTGTTTCATGATATTCATCTCATACATGGTGAAAAGTGTTAGATCTTTTTAGTCTGACAAGTGTGGATGACTGAATAGTTTATCATCTCCATCCCTACTTGTTTAATGCATTGTGGTGGTATAATAAAGACCTTTAAATGCATAAGTACTTAATTCCCTCCTCTTCTATTCATATACTGTATAACCTTCTCATTAGTCACTTAACCTGACCAAAAGTGCTGGTACTCTCTTTTAAATAAATGATGTGGCTGCAAATGAATAAATAAATGCCTTATCTGGCATATATACTCACACTTCCGCTACAGTGTTTGATTTTACTTTACTGTTAGTTCAAGACCAGGTGAACATCTATGCATTCATGCATTATCTGATAATGTGCTGCATTCTTTGCAGGATTATGGGGACACTGGAGCCTCTCCTAGAAGCCAGTGAGCACACTCTATTGACACACATTTTGGAAAGAACACTGGCCTAGTACAGACTGCACACTCTCAGTCACAAACTGTACACACACCTATGGGCAATTCTGAGAATGCCAAAGCACCTATTACATGTTTTCAGGAGGCAGCTGGAAAATGAGACACCTGGAAAATGTAATGAGAACATCCAGACTGCACACAAAATGCACCCCAGCTAAGCATTGATCTGGGGAGTATCTGTGGTGTATCCGCGTGTAAGATGACAATGCAACTCAATGAATCACCGCACCACCCTCAAAATTCATTCTAATAGGTATATATATATATATATATATATATATATATATATATATATATATATATATATATATATATTATGGAGGGAAGAAATGTATGACCACATCAGCTGAAACATGAATAAAAAATACATTTTGCAAGGTGGCAAGACCCTCATGTACTCTTCACTTCTTCACATATCTAAAAATATTAATTCTGAGGTTGCAAAATGGTGAAAATATAGAAAAAAATCCATATCCCTGCAGTTCACTAATGAGGCTGTAACATGCACAAAATGCTTTTTGGAGAAACAGGAATTTATGGAACATAACAGCTTATTCATGTTTCAAAAAAAGAGACTTTAACAGAATTAATGGAACTTATATATGAAAATATGCATGTGTGTGTGTGTGTGTGTGTGTGTGTGTGTGTGTGTGTGTGTGTGTGTGTGTGTGTGTGCGTGTGTGTGTGTGCACGTGTGCACACATGCACATCTCCGACTGCAAGAAGCAGTCATCATGAAAGAAAAAATGGGCAGGGTAGGAATGGATAAAAAATATTTTCTAATTAACAAGCATGAGCTTATAATTATATAAAATCTGTAAAAGAAAATGGATGCTTACATAGGAGTAATTATTAAATATGAAGATCTGTTTTCAGTGTGAGGTTTGATGCCTATCTAGATAACAGAGTGCTTTGTACAGAGAAGAGAAGCACCCTTAGCGGGCTGATGGAGTACCTTTATACCTTATTACAGAGCAGAACACTAGGGCTCTTTCCATTCATAAAGATGCAGTGTAGGGTGATGAATAAAGACATATAGTGTGTTATATTGATTAAGTACCACATAATCAATGGCAGAGTGTCTCAGATGTTGGAGTAATGACATGCAAACTGGAAACTGGGCACAGTTTACTAAATTCAATGTGTTTCATCAGTGATATGACTGAAAGGCTGAACACACAATATGAAGAAACTAATTTTCTATAAACGATAAAAATTAGTCATTTTACTAGTAAAGATAATATGACCATTTTGTTAGGAGCTGCAGATTCCCCTAATAACATCAAAGACCTTTTTTAAAAGAGTACAGATTCCCCAAACCACACAACTTAACACTGAGGATCTGTGAACCACCAGCTTCAAAATGCCTTTAAAGTAGAGACCTCCAGCTAATACAAAATCGTTATTTTTCACTCTAAAACCTTAGGTTGCTTTCTCTTCTCCACATAAGTAGAAATAAAAAACACAGCTCCATTGGCATAGAGGGATAAAGTCCTGACTATCACATTTGAGTAATACTTTGTGTATCTTTTGGAATTGGCATGGGGAGATATAAATAATGAGGCTTAGCCTGTTCAACTCTCCTTGTTATGATAGTGTGGAGACATGCCATTGGCATACAGCTGAAGCACAGGAGTGCTGGTGAAGATACAGAGCTATGCAAATCTCGGTACAGGTGTGTTGGACATGTAACCACAAGATGGGGGTTGGTCCTTCAATGTATCTTTTTGTGTTCCTTATGTCAAGTTCAGTATATCAGATGGATTTAGGGCTTAATAGACCACCACAGCAGGGCACAGTATAACCGCCGATCCATCCACAACCCCTTTCTCCCATTTTTGCACTTCAACGTGACAATCATCTAGAGAAAATGTTTACACCACCAGGTAGCTAGCCCTGTCGCGGTAGTTCTTCCACACCACGCACTCAGACCTATGTCCAATCCACCTACTGCGTGTCTTTGGAATGTGTGAGGAAACTGGAGCACCAGCAGGAAACCCATATGAACACAGGGAGGACATGCAGACTCCACACAGAAGGCACTTTAGTTGAAAATGTAACTAGATATCTTCTTGCTGTGAGGAAACAGCACTATTCACTATGCCATAGTATAACATCCCCAGCTCAAGAAGTCCTTACTGTCCAGTGGGACAGCACCCATGCAATGAATGGACTCATCCAGAATATCCCCCAGTTGTGTTGGACTGGGAAAGGAGGAACAATATGGGATGGTTTCAGAGCCAGATAAAGGTCAAATAGGGACCTTGGCAGGGTAATGGATTGGGCCGCCCACACACAGAAGCCCCACCTTGCAGTAGACCTCTCAGTCATTTCAGTGCCCCATTATCTGTTTATTTCTTCCCAATTATTATAAACACTGTTCATACCTGTCAGTGTTCATACTATTTTCTTCTTTATTTCTACAACTATTACAAGATATTTTGATTTAATTTAAAAAACATCGATAACCATTTGCTAAATGAAAGAATACAGTCTGTCAGTCAAAACAGACTTAGAACGAACAGCAAGCTTCTCTGCCCTTGAAACTCACATTCTTTGAAATGGCATTGAAACCCACATTCAAAGATAATGCATCTGGCCAGTGGCAAATTAAGTGTACCATAGGCCCCTTGCACACATTTTAGGACCATGCATACATGCATGTGTTCTTTGATGCACGATCCTGATTGTATTAAATTATATTCATATACTACAGTATCACTTGCTAGAATGTGTTTTAAGTTTTGAACATTTTTTCCAGTAAGCAATGCAACAAAATGCATGGGATCACTTCTGTGGCTCTGGTTGACAGGGGCACAGGAAAATAATTTTCTTGGGTGGCAAAAGCCAGTGTACCATTTGGCTAGGCTTATATAGGCCCTTAGGCCAATAGCCTAGTACCTACCTATGAACCTATGAACTAATAGTGACAAAACTTCCTATTTCATAATATTTCAACCATAAAAAGCCACTCAAACTTCTGTCTTTACAGTCCACTAATATCAGTCAATATGCACAACCTCTGCAGCAGTAAAAGTCATCTGAATAATTCTAAATTACAGAGATTTGTAACTGATAAATAGGTTGCTGTGAACAAACAGCTTTATATTTCAGTGTTTCATCAACAAATTCAGTGCCTGCTCCCCTTGAAGAATTAAATGCCTATGTTGCATTCAAAAAGGTTGGTAAGCTGGTAATATTGCAATAGGAAATGGCTGGAAAACGGACAAGTTTATACTTACTAGTCATCTCATCTTAACGAGGACACACTCAGGAGTAGAGCACGCCCATCTCCTACTTACCACAGTATCAACAATCTATCCACATGGTGTGTGAGTAGAAATCACAGCCTTCTCCACCAAAGGCAAGTATGTTACCTGTTGTGTTACTAACATTGCTTTCAAAGTTGACAACACAAAATCTGACTGATGTTTACTAAGCAAAACAGTTGCACTTTGAAAACAGACTTAGCATGAGCAGCAGTAAACTTCTCTTCCTTTGAAACTCACAATTCCTTGAAAATGCACTGAACCTCACAATTCTTTTAGTAGTATGTAAGTGGTATAGACAACTCAGGATCTTATATCCTGTAACCAGGGTACACAGTTTGAGCCTAAGGAAGTTACTTGACTATCCTGCCATCCTTAACTAAGGCATTTCATATACACACATCTGTGTTGGTGCATATGTTGTATTAAAGATGGATGCAGAGTGTCTGTGCATGCTTTCCTTCTTAAAGGAGAAGATGCAGATGAAACATTTCATTCTTTTATTAATTCAATTAATATAAATGTGGAAGTCCCATGCCCAGTGGGCACCCCAGCCACTAGGCCCTAGGCAACTGCCAAGGTTACCTAGTGCTGGATCTGGCTTTGGATGGTGAGACTAGACATCATTTGTAGTTGACAATACAATACTTAAATGTCATTCCCTCATTACTGATTTAAGTATATTCACTATGCTCTACTGACTAAACAATGTGTGCATCTCATTACAAGCCTTCCTATAACTGAAAAAAATGTTTTTTTTTATTTCTGAAACATAGAAGAGTTATTTAGTTGCACTATAAAACTGGTAGCAAAACAACAGTCATTCTCATATATCAACACCCGATCCAATGTATTCAAACAAATAACATTCAAAGATGGTGTTATAAATGGAGCTGTCTCACTTCCATGGTTTATGCATAGGTTGAATTCTGGTTTAACGTAAAATACTGTAATTAAAAAGAATGTAACTCTGAACAAGTGATTTATTTATTTGTACTTTAGGTAACTTGAGAAGATATGATAATCTGCAATAAAAAGTCATGTTTGCATAGCTGATGATAACTTTAAAACAAAGTGAAAGTCAGATAAAAATAATTTATCATAAATTAAAATATTCTGTATTAACTGAAATCATTTATAAAAGATGTATTATGGGCAATGTGACCAAAGTATGTGGTATTTGTTCTGTAGGCAATATGAATGCATTCTTCTACACATTATTCACAGGCCATTCCTGAAAAAGTGACGCCCATTTCCATGTGTCTTTGACCATCAGTACTCGAATAAGATAGAAAACAAGAAATGTGAAAGTAAGAATAAGAAGCCTATGAACCACTTCTGCAACTGCTGATAATGTGCATAACCTATGAACCTATGCTAAAGAGGGGTCCAGGGAAGTAAATATTGTGGGAAGAAATAGCCAGGGAATTGTTATGGCTAGGCTTGTATAGGCCCTAGGGCCGATAGCCTAGTACCAGCCTATGAACCTATGAACCTATGGATCTATGAACCTATGGCAAAGAGATGTCCAGAGAACTGACAAAGTTGGAAAGAAAAATAAAGTTGACAATGAAAGAGAAAAAAGAGAAAATTTATAAGACAAGATATAAAGTAATATCTTGTGAATGAAGGAATACAACTGAAATATACTACACAGAGAATATGCTCGAAGATACCTGTAATTGTGAGAACTGTGGCACATCAGAATGAGATAAAACTGGGAATATTACCAGCGAACCATCTGTAACCCATTATTGGGGCCAGGAGACCAGAAAACTATGAGGTCTGGAAAAAGTTAGTTAAAGAATGACATGTACAAAACAGCACCATTAATAAAAAATACACATCCTGGTATATCACCTACCATCCAACATAATATATACAAAGGTCAGTGGAACCTTGACCTGAGATGTCAGAATCTGCTATGAAATTGCAACCAAGGTATATAGATGTCACTCTTTCTTTTATTCACAAGCAATTGCTAAAGTATAATCTGATTGTACAAATTTTTCTCATGAAACTGGCTGCCACATTTCAGACAGAATACTAGGAAAGAGTACTAGGAAGCTGAAGGAGAGGTAAACCCTTTTATTTCAGTTTTCAGACATACCAACTTATCAAAGTAATCTAGCTTTTCTGTCACCATTACCTGTAATCAATATGTAAAAACACAAGAGGTGATGGGGGGAAAAGCCAGTGAGCATACAACAGAATAAAATTGTGAATTATAAATAAAATAATTTCACTTAGAGGGCAACTATGCTGTAAAGACCAATAATACCATTACCACCTCACATTGTACTGGTTTGTATGTAAAATTAGTTATTTAGTGTCTGCTTTCTTCTCATCACTTACATTAAATTTATCAGGACAATATTTATTATACAAATTTCATGGAAATATTTGAACACAATTGTTAAATATCTCAGAAGCAGGATCCTAACAAAGATGTCTAGCTCCTTTCTGCAAAAATAGAAACGGTAACATGAGACCTGTATAAACAAGAATACACTAGAAGTCTTCTTTGAAACAATTCTTGCAAAGCTATTGTGTCTGGAGGCCTTTTGATCAGAAGCGTAACCTCTTCTTCCTTTATTTACAAGCCAGGTAGTATCTTCTGACTTGAGACTTACTTAGCAGACTAGTAATAATGTGTGTTATGTTCAGCATGAATTGTTTTCTGTTGCAAGTTCCCATCTCTGTTGACAATACTTTGACGTGCAGTGCTTAGTAATCTAACTATCCCGCCAACTGATTATTTTGGACTTGCAGAGGAATATTTGGTTGCTACTAAAAAAAGACATGGATAATAGAAAAAAAAACTTTTAAATAATGCTCCTCTTGAATAAATATTGAGTGCATTATTCATTCAACTTGTTTTAACACTGTATCTTTCAAAAATGTTTTTCAGCCTCCTAACATGAACATGTATTACTGGCTCCCTTCAAGAGAGGAAATGCACAAATGTGCATGTTACTGATCTACAATACAATGTTTTTTTTTAAGTCATCAGATTCAGGCTTTTCTGCTCATTTGTGTCCCATACCAAGACAAACCCTCCCCAGACTTACATATTTTACTTTGTAGAACACTTCTTCCTCCTTTTCTAAAATGTGCATATTTTCTCCAGAGCCTTATGAAATGTAAACCAGGCTTAATCATAAATATGTATTTAATACATTTTGTCCACGTCCTTGGAACATTTATGTCCATTTTGTGGATGACATCTTTATAGCATGGAATGAACCAGCTGCTGAAATATAAGAGTTTACTGCATATTTGAATAATATAACCTCTTTTTTTTTAATTTAACTTTTCTAGTAGTAGTACAAAAATTAGCTATCTAGACGTTGAAATTAGTAAAGACTATCATAGGAGAAGATATGTCTGTAATATTTATAGGAAGCACACTTATTCTAACAGTCTCTTGCATTATACTAGTTGGCACCCTGATCACCAAAAACGGGGACTTGTCAAGGGGCAATATGTGAGACTTGCCCGAATGGCCTCAGAGGAAGAAACATTCATGAACGAAAGCAACAAGTTGGCTTGTATTGCTATATGCTAGGGAGTATCCTAGTAATTTGGTGCAAAATATTTTCCAAGAGGTAAAACAGAAAAGGAAAGATGGTACATTTTCACCTTTTTTGCATTTCAAACAGAACTGTAGCCTTAATAATGTTCCAGTTCCACAACAAAATACCGATGAATTTTTATTCTTTTGTTACCACTTCCACTATGGAGTATCAAGACTTTATAGGTATTTTGAGAAAAAAATGGAGCATCTTTTCTTGTTTTGATGGTGTTTATGAAATAATAGGTAAACAGCCCAGTGTTGTTTTCAGAAGAGGAAAGTCTATTAAAAACTATTTGGAACATAACACTGAAGTGTTTCAGTGTGAGCTATACAAAAACAGGCACATTCAAATGCAGTTCTTGTTCTAATGTAGACATGTACTAGTGAGCGAAAAAATTATTATTAATAAGATAATTGTAAAAACTTCTTTTCACTGTACATGTACCTCAGTGAGGTTGGTTTATATCGCAGTGCCAGGAATGTTCTTGTTTTTATATGAACAAGACCCAGTGAAGACTCAGAGACTGCATTTATGAGCATATTTATGAAATTAAACAGAAAAGACAGAATAATGCCTTATATAAGCACATCTTGAATTTTTCTACACACAAATTCTTATTTTATGGTGTTGATATGGTGTGTAAAAACTCTGTGGGTGGGGGTCCTTGGACAGATTATATAGAAGTCAAAGAATTATTAAGACAAATTAGACTTAATGCATGGTTTACTATTGAAATGTCAGAAGGCATTCATGCAAACTGGAAATGGTCGAAAGGATGATTTCCAGTTCACGGAAGGTTGAACCAAAAATGGTCAGCTCCACAACAGTGAATGCTAGTGTGCATTCCATGTTGTGAGGTCGATGTTCTATCTAGAGATCACAGTACAGTGGGGATTGGGAAATGTACCTATTTCTTCACTGTAGTGTGATCTCAGAGTTTGAATATATAGTAAGCAATGGGAGTGGGGGGTGAAGGGGGGCTTGCCCCCCTGCAAAATGTTACTTGGGAGTGACTGGAAGACAAGGCACGCTGGGTAATGTCAACTTTGTCAAATGGGATGGGGTCAACATTACCAGTTTTATTATTGTTGCCTGTCCAATGTGTTTATTTTCAGTATTTTTTTCAATGATGTGATCACTTGACAGCATCAGTTTCAGGATTTCAGTAGTAAACCTTAATGTGCACATGTATCCTGGTCTTAACGACCAATTGTCAGTAGTCAGCATTTTAAGGTTTAGATCGTATATAGAGAGCTCTTAAGCAACTATACACAGTTACCTAACAATTATGAGTTTAGGTATATTTATTTTTGTGTATATATTTTCTGTATGTATATCATGTATTATAGGAATACTTACATGATGAAAAATATGATGCATTTTTATGAGCATTTTAAGGTGTGTTAGTATAGGCTATCTGCATATTGGCTTAGTTTTACCATACTTTTTTTGTCAGGGAGATTTAAAGAGTAATTTTATTCAGGTGTTTTGATTCTGATGAAGTCCTGGTTACAGTCAGACAAAAGCACTTTATCCTGTGATTCATTTAATAAATGCTTCTATTGTTTAATCATGGTACTTCCATTCTTCCACGTTGGTGTTGTGATATTGATCTAAGATGGACTACAGATAAAGAAGTTGATAGTACAGTTGTGTAATTTGAACTTACCATAACAGTAGATGTTTGAAAGATCACTGCACAGAGCTCAAGCATTTGTAGTTTATTCAAAAAGCAGAATGTAAAAGCACAAAGCTTTCGAGTTGCATCAACTCTTTCTCAATGCAGATCAAAGAGTTGATGCAACTTGAAAGCTTTGTGCTTTTATATTCTGCTTTTTGAATAAAGTATGAACAGTTGAACTCTCTGCTTCTTTTGTTTTTATTTTCTGTATATTCTGCTGTTTGGGACTCAAGTTTGGTACCTCTGACTTGTTTTTGAATGATCACTGCAGCATTAGTCTTACCTATAGGGTTATATCCTGCAAAGGATGTAACAGCTGGCCAGCTTCCAAAGTTTCAGGTCACCTTCCGTGTGCCCAAACTGTCAAGCAGCTCGAGATGAGCTGACTAAAAGATAAGTTTGGGCATAAAACCCTTTAGAGCTTTCCTGTCAGTTGGGGGGGGGGGGGCTGAGCCCTAAAAGGGCAATGCTAGGAACAACAAAAACTAAATGTCAACACCCTATCATAAAAACACACCAAAAACAAGGTGGATGGAGGGAGAAAGCAGCTAATGCAGCAGTGATCATTCAAACAACTACTGTTATGGTAATTTCAACTTACACAACTATACTGTGTTCATCATATTGATCACTGCTACAGTACTCTTGGTATATGGGTTGATTACTATAGCTAACTACATTTGGCAGGTGGAAGGAGAAGAGTCCAGGAACCCCTGAAAAATGGTCTTAGCAATACTTGATCTGGACCTAGAGAAGGAATCAAGATTATAGTGCTTTGTATAGCTATGTACAGTGGATCAAGTAGCAGGTTCTAGAATAGAATCCAACCCTTTCCAAAAAGCCATAGATCAAGCCAAGGCCCTAGTAGAGAGGTCCTTGACCCAGCCTGGAATATACTTGTTATGGTGAGTAAAATAATAGCCTTAGGTAACTATCTGGAAATAGTCAGGTTTTGACACAGATTGTCCCTTCTTCTTACCTTCACAAGAATAAACACTTGATGTGAAGATCTGAGATATTTAGTTCTGTCAAGATAGTACCTGAGTTGTCTGTGGATATCCAAGGTATGAAATATCCTTTCTGTCTCATTCTTATGTTCAGTAAAGAAAACAGGGAGATGGATAGTTTGGCTTAAGGTAAACTTGGATACCACTTTAGGCATAAAAGAAGGATTAGTTCTCAAAGAAACCTTGTCCCTATGGAAATTGAGTTAGGGTTGACTCACCATAAGAGCTTGAAACTCAGATACCCTTCTTGCAGAGAAAGCAATCAGTAAAACTATATTCCATGTTAAGAAACTCAAGTCAGCCAGGTTAGCTGGTTCAAATGGAGGAAGTGTTATCTTCTCTAACACAAAATTAAGATCCTAAAGAGGGCCACCAAGTTTACTTGGTGGCTTGTTACACAAAGCTCCTTTCAGAAACATTTGTATATGAGATGGATTGAAAGAGCAGGATCTATGGGCAGACATGCTCTAATGGCCAATAAATGAACCCTGATAGAGGAATAAGAAAGGCCATAGGACAGTAACTCACACAAATATTGTAAAACCAGAGAACAGCTAGCCCTGAATGGTTGCTGATTATGTTGTTGACACCAATCAGTAAACCTTCTCCAGTTACTAATATATGATTTTCTACTAGCAATCTTTCTTGCCTCCATTAGTACCTGCTGCATGGCCTCAATAAACAGGTGCCTAAAATGAATTAACATCTTATCATCCAGGCAACCAATTGAAAATAATTGATATCAGAGTGTATCAAACACACCTGTTCTTCTGTGAGTAGATCCAGTCTGTGAGGAAGCTTGTAGTAATTGTCCTTGGCCGTTTCCGAAATAAGAGAGAACCACAGTTGCCTTGGCCAGAAGGCAGTCACCACAATGATCTAGGGGGATTCATTCTGAATCATCAGAAGTACCCTGGATAAAGAGGAGATTAAGTAAAACATTAAACAAAATACCATAACGAGTAATATAAGCAGCAATCTTTAGAAGCAACACATTTGAATTAAAAATAATTTCTGCCAAGGGCAGCAGAGTGGAGTAATATTTAATACTGCTGCCTTACAGTGCCTGGTTATCAGCTTTGATTCTTGGCTGATGTACCTTGTGCATGGATTCTGCATTTTCTATTCGTGTCCTTGCAGAATTTTACTGGGAGTTTCAGTTTTCCCCAACATCCCAAAAACATGTTGTAGGGGGAAATGCTAATCTTGTAAAATTACCCATTAGTGTGCAGCTCATATACGACTAAGTAAGTCAGTGAGCATTTATTTATTTATTTGTATTTACATATTTGTTTACTGGGGTATGAGTATGATTGTGTGCATCCTGTGATGGACTGCTGTTTTGTCAGGCATTACTTTCTCTGCCTTGCACTTACCAACACCATGATAAGTTTTAACTCCCCTGCACCCACGACATAGATTAAGTGGCTAATCCGAGCATACGTGAATGAATTTCTGGCTAAAAGAATCCTATAAGCATGAAATATGCTGTGAGCAAGTATATGGCTATAGCAAACAACTTAGTCACAAAATGGCAGGCTACCCTGTCCAACTGCTTTTATTACTGTGTTGGAAGCCTGGCTGACTTATATAGGCAGAGAGAGATGAATCATGCTACAAAGTGAAGTATACTGAAGGTGCAAGATGAATCAACATCATTTAATAATATGAGCTGTATAATATGTGGATTTATGCCCAGCATGACAGGAACAGAGAAGACATTTCGGTACAATGTGCAAGTTATGAAGAATCGCTGAAACTAATGATATCCAAAAATGAATGATTGTGAATCTTCCTGCAGTCCTGTCAGTCCACCACAGTATCAACAACAGCAGTAAGTAAGTAAACTGGTTTCAGTTTATTCCAGGTAGTTTGAATACTGCATACTAAATGCAAAAACTGTAACAGCAAAGAAAACTGTCCATCTTTTATCTGTAAGGATGCAACACTACCACCATCTTCACACATAAGCTCATATTCAATCACTAAATATGCAGTCATGTATGCAACTATTGACAGGAGTTTGGATACATTTACGAATTGTTTAGGGCTCTAGTATGTGGCTTTAGCCATGTATCAGCCCTACACAACTACATCCAAAGTTTATGCATCCTATTTCCAGTCTTTGCCAGGAAGGAATATGGAAACTAGAAGTGGATTGACGTGGTGATCATAAATCCTTCACCAAGGGACAAATGCAACTATTAATTAATATGAAGAGTTATGAGTCACATTTGAAAACATGTACGAAGACTGCATTAGTATATCCAAGAAAAATACATATCAGTCTCATGACATGATCACATCCTATGTGTAGTTTCTTCCTTCAAATGCCTGAACATATGTGATTCAGTATAGAATGGAGCCTGAGAATGCAAATGCAAGTCAGAAATCATGTTGTAAAGTAAATCTGATCAGTGGCTATAGAAACAATATCACGAGTCATTTACTAGCCTCACAATGATTCTTCAGGATTGATTTATACATAGAGTTATGGAAAAAAAGCAAAAGGTCCTTCATGATGACCAAGAAGATAATTATTATTTATTTTTATTTCCTAACCAGAAAATTCAATCCAGGCCTAACATAGTATAAGGGAAGTGTAATGGAGAAATGTTCCAGAACAATAATTAGAAAAACAGTTAGTCCGTATTAAGCATATGTCAATCATACTTGGTTATACTTAATGATTAAAGCATTTGATTACATTCATAAGAAAATGTAACACATAAGATAGTAAGTATAACACATAGGACAATAAACAAAATAATACAAAATGGTACAAATAAATATGTATGCTACAGTATATACAAATATGGCACAGACAATTATTTACTCAAAATGTATAGACATTAGTCAGCGACTAGTTATTTATACTTCATTAGTATTATTGGTGAATGTGAGATTAAGATGAAACTACTTCTGGGCTTTGCCTACAAATGGTTTATTGTGATCAATGAACTATCCCAGTAAACAAACTAAATAAATAAATTACTATATTTGGTTTTAATTTATAAATGGTTAATAATCACATCACATATTCACAGGAAACTGAGATGTTGCTTTAACAGTTGACTAACAATATATTTTTGGATGGTTTTCCCTGAAGTGTGTAAAAACATGTTAAATGAAAGTGAATGTAGAGTAAATATATGATTTTTGTGTTGGTGTGTTTCTAGGAGGTGTTCAATTCTGTGATGTTATTCAAGGATGACCATTTGCTCTTTTGAAGTGGACCAGCACTAGGGAGAGCTTCAAGTTCCTGCCGTCTCTTTAAGTGAAACTGGTCATGTGTTGTTTTAGGGTGGCTGCATGCAAATTTGAGATTACATGAAAGGCTTTTCGTAGTTCTGAAGATAAAATCAAGTTTGTTGAAAAGAAATGAATCATACTAAAGACAAAGGAGACGGAAAAGCTTTGCTGTTGCTGGCATAGAGTATTATGAACTGTCATGCTAAATATAAGAGTCCTATATTTAGGTTAGTCCAAAAGAGGATCATGATGATACAATGATCAGGTTGGAGTTCTAAACAATTCTTATCAGTGTCATTAGTTGTCATTTTTTTTTTTTTTTTGCATTTCATTTTTTATGTTCCATGTTAACTGTAATTTTTAGCTTAGTGAAAAATGATGCTGGATCTAGTAAAGTATGACCTAAATTCAGCTTCCTATGATCAGATGGCAGGAAAAAAAAATAGTACGACATTTGAAATGGAGCAAAGAAAAATAGCAGATCTTTTTCTAAAACAGTATAGGATTTTTCTGAATAGTAACTTCTATTCAAGTCAGTTCACTTCCTAACTTAATACCAATACAAACAATAAAAACAAGTCACTTAAACTTCCCAGATTTGTTAGCATCACTCTCAAAATAACTTGTAAAAATAGCAATAAAATGATTTGCAAATAAAAAAAAAATTGTGAAAAGGTTAAAATGAAATATAATGGTAGCAGAACTGGTAATCATAAAAAAATTCTTACGAAATAAAAAAAGCCTTATGAGATGTGTTGAATATGTAGTGATACATTTTTAGACAGCCATACAGCAGACATATAACAGTTTTTCAATTTTGATATATTAGAACATCAAGAATCTACATCTTCTACCTTCCTTGACTTATGCAAAATATGCAGAAAATCAGTGCCACTCCCACTATACAGAGAAATCTAATACTAAGATCTTCAAATCTTCAAAATGGAGGGTGCATTGTCACTCTACTCAGACCAGTTATCTGTCATTGATAATACTCTTATGATTAGTGATCACCACCTGACTGACTTGGAATCCCTGCTTGACTTACTTATTAGAGACAAAACATGGTGTAAAATATCTGGATTATGTGCATACCTGCAAAAGAAGAAGTTGGAGACTGTACTCCATATAACTGAGCACAATTATATGGAATCATTGGCAAGTTCCCTAAGTTGACAGAGATCCCCATTGATGAGATCCTGAAATGTCGTATACATGGACAAGCTGCATCACAGGTTGTATTCAAAATACTCTATTACTACAAAACACTGTTAATAGCTTAATAATTGTGCTATTGTGTATATTATAGATTGCTCTATACTTTCTTGGGCTGTGCTGTGCTGAAATGTTGTGTACTAAATGTTAACTGTTCGTGCAGATGTTCTGTGTCATGTTGTACATTGTTATACCACCATTTATTCTGTATGTTCTGTGAAACTACTTTATCTTTGTCCATTAAGCCCAGGTTATGGCTGAAAAGGATCAAAAGACCAGATTACCTTTCTGGTTATTGAACAGTAAATAAAGAGCCTATTGGTACTAGGATTCTCCATCCCATTATAATGCATTTTTCCACTTACTTACAGAAGGAGAAATCACTTCCTTTCCTTTGGATACTGGGAAGGCTTTTCCTGTCAAAGGTGCTCTCATTTTTATGAGGAGGATAACTCCCCAGAAATAGAAACAAAAACATTGAACGTCCTTTCTCCTTGTTATTAAAATCTGTAGACAGAACCAATTAAAATTCAAATTGCTTAACCCTGCTGCTCTTAGAGTGCTTTTAACAGGATGGTCCATGTCCTTCCTCAAAGCAGATGAAGCATTAGAAAGAATTAAAAAGGAATTTGAAGTGGCTCTTTCACCCAGCTCTCAACGTCTCAAAGGTCAGGTGACTGAAGAAAAATGATCTCCAGATTATCTCGCTATTGACCTGAGCCAGTCTCCTTATTTAAAGGTACATAAAAGCAGCAGATAGCATTAGAGACAAGGAAAGCAGCACTGTCCTGATAGGTAATTTTTTATAATGCATGTGTTTTCCTGATTTTGTCACTATGTACTGAGCTGTTAGCCTCATAGTGTAATTTGTTGTGTTTCACTGACATTTTATGTGGTTTGACACTGGCATACTTCAGAAAGGGATGTCTACAATATAGCACTGGAATTTACACTATATATATCATAATCTTCCTTTGACTGAAACTACAATTTTGTATCATAAACGCTTCCTTTTTTTGCATGCACTTTCTTTTTGCTTGTCTTAACAATAATCCATGGTGTGTGTGTGTGTTGAATAAGTACTTGATTCTGTGCAATAAGTGACTACAAAACCAATACATCTCCTCTCTGCTTCTTATGTAACTATTGTCTACCATAGCATAGATTGAAATAACCAATTCAGCATTAGTAAAGTGATTCTGCGTACTTTCATTGAATCATACAGTTACAGGATGTCTGATTTATTATGACTTAGAAAAGTAACTAAGTGAGAAACTGGTGTGCGTGTTGTTTTTAGTTATATTAAGAATAATCATTGAAGGTTGTACTGTAGTGGGTGACATACTGGACACTGTTCTAAAGCTGCTCTGTGTATTTTTTATGCTTGCTGCCCAACAGCGCAACTTTATGACCCCCCTGTATACAAACTGTGATGACGTCACAGAGTTGCAGTTTTATGTTGACAGTTGCTGACCAGTGTGTCTTGAAGAAATTGAGGACAGTTATCTAATATGTCCGTACTTACTTTCATATGTCTTGCAGTTTAAAGGGGATGGTGGTAATGTTTCTCAGGAGCATAATTGTTATTTTAGTTCTTTTTTATTTTTGTGTTTGACATGAGGGACCCTGACTGGCTGTGCACAATTGTTTAATCCCTTGAATCTTCATAGAGGCACACAGCCATAACATTGGAAGCAGTTATATTGAATCTATTCTTCAAAATATTTGTAATTTGCTTATGTTACATAAGTTGACTGCATTTTCACTGTTAATTATGTGCAAAGAATTGTTAGTTTTTGAAGCAGGGTCTTGTATATCACTACTCTTATACTGCAGAGAGTCATTGTTCTTCTAACTTTTCCAAGGTTATGTAAAACTAATTTATTTACTTTTTAAAGGAGAACAGATTTCTGCCCATATATAAAGGTGTTTTCACTTATGGCCAGGATTAAATAACGTTCTTGTTGAAAGATATTCTCTAGCTTGGGAGAGCTTTAAATCTAATCTTAGACAAATAATAAAGGATTATGAATGTTTTGCTCAATCAAAACTTAATACTATCTTTCATAATTTACAAAAAAGTGTTATTACTACCCCAGAAAGAAATGTTACAGAAAACCCTTAGACCTGTAGAACAACTTACCTGTGCTACAAATGTCATGAATATTTACTATCATTGAAGCTAAAGAACTTTGAAGTGACTTCTGCATCCCAAAAGTTTTTAGCAGCCTGACTGTGGCAGCAGACAAAAGACAGAATAACAGATTACTTCATCCTGATATTTGCTTCTTCTCCATCTGATATACTACAGATCATTGATATGTGTTATGCCCTGTTTCATGCAGAGCCTGATCCTCCTTTTGATCAAGCAGCTCACATATTTATTTGACTTTATTTTTGTTTCTTTTCTCTTATTATTGAGGAACAAAAAGCTATCTTTAAGACTATAACATACAAGAAACCTTAAAAACCCTTCAAAACAGCCTGGAAGTAAGACAGCTGGAAGGATGGGCAACCATCTCCAATTTATACAATCTGGCTAAGAACAATAACAAATTTTACTAGTGATATACTCCACATTGTTCATTCTCTACATTTTTGGAAGCAAGTTGTGATTTCAGTCATTCTTAAGCCTTTTGAAGACCCTGCATTACTTATATTTTATAAACCAGTTTCTGTATTGAACCATGAATATAACTTATTTATGATGGCCCTTGCAAAGAAATGCTCATTAATATTAGGTGGTATCATCCATCCAGACCAGATTGATTTTATTCCCTACCATTTGCTTCTGATAGCTTGATCAAAACTTCCTTACCAACTGAAGATACATCTAACTGTAAGAAAATATTGGTGACATTGAGTTTAGATGCTGAGAAAGCTTTTGACAGTCTTTTGGCTGTTTCTGTTATCAGATGTGGAAATTCTGAGATTTCTCATAAGCCTCATACCATTCACATAGAACAATGTATTATCAATCAGCTGCATTTATTAAGCTAACCAAGGGATTATACTCCCTGATAAATCTTTTTAGAGGAATGAAACATGGTTACCTTTTCCCCAATTTTTATTTTCCCCTTACATTAAACCTTTGTCTGCTAGAATGAGGTCATCTGAAACTCAAGACTATGTCATACAGGGTCATGAGATTAAGATTTACTTATAGGCAGGCAATGTCCTTATCTCTTCTCTCTTGAAAAGGATTTATCTAGAGTTTTTGAACAACTAGCTTTATTTGGTTCATTGGTAGGATATAAAGTCAATTCTAATAAAAAAACAATGTGTTGTCAATAAATTAGGATCCATCCCCTACAATTTGTCTGGCATAATCCTTTTTGCAAAAATCTTTACAAATTACATACCTCAGTTTGAAACTTGGTCATATACTAAGAGAGAGTGTTCACTATAATTTATGAAGACATAATTAAATACACAAAAGTCTATCTCAAAAGATGAAATGCTACTGGGAGAGATATGCAGAAAGTTCAGGGAATATCATGATTTCTTGTACCTCAAGTTCTTTATACCTTTTGGGAAGCCACCCCTTCTCCAGCAGCCTTTGTTACTAGAATGAAAAGGGTTTTAATAATCTCCTATGCAATAGCAATAGATTCTAATGGGAACTTTTCTTTCTCACCCCTGTGGGTAGACATACTCTCCTTCATTTGAAATATTACAACAAAGTAGCCTGTTTGAAGATTTTACGTAATCTTTTTGATCCTCTTTCTAATGACATTTGGGGTACTCTCTTGAGTAATAAGTTAAGGGGTGTTCAGCATGTTCTACAATTATATAAGAAAGGGGAAAATTTGAGCATGGCATTATTGCTGAGGAACTTTATAATCTTATCAACTGGGTATTTAATGAAACTAAATCTCAGTAATGGTTTCATGATATTCTTCTGTTAGTACTCACAGGTATGAACCTCTCATTACTATAGATTACCTACAGAATTGTTGCTTCTTTCTACTTTAATGTTCTAGAACAATTTAATGTTAGGTGAGTGTATAATGAATTGGACAAATTTTATGTTTTTTTTAGCCTGGTCAGAGGGTAAACACCTATATAATTACTTATGCAAAAAACAGTTATTAAGAAGATGGGCTCTATCCCCAAAAGGAATGGCCTTTATGAGTACAATGATGGATATCTAAGAAAGCAAAATCTTCAGAATCAAAGGGGACATATTTCAGATATCCAGAAAACTGTTAGCAGATAAAGTTTACACTAAGAGTATTTACCATATTGATTAAGAAAGGGTTTTAAGTGGTTATATCTTATAGTATATATATATATATATATATATATATATATATATATATATGGGTCTACTTTATTTGCCCGAACTTCCAATTGCCCGACACCCATTTGAACGACACTTCATTTGACTGACAAGTATTATTAGCAAGAAAATGGGATATGCCCCCTTCCCCGCTGTAGTGCAACCCTGGAGTTATAATATATCATTGGGGGGGTGTTGGGCAAAGCCTTCCACTTACTTTTGTTTTACTAAGCAATATTAAAGCAAAACTAAACAATATAATATGAAATTAAGGGGGGGCTTTGCCCCCCACACCCCCCTAACTATATATTCTAACTCCAGGGTCGCACTACAGTGGGGAAGGGGGCATATCCCATTTTCTTGCCAATAATACTTGTCGGTCAAATGAAATGTCGGTCAAATGAAATTTCGGTCATTTGGTCTCGGGCAAATGAAGCAGACCCATATATATATATATATATATATATATATATATATATATATATATATATATAGGCAAAATTTATCCAAATTCCAGGACATGCTACCTGCCCAAGAAGATTTGTGCTCATTAGATGGCAGTATCTTTTCAAATCTTTTTGGTTCTAGACATTCCTGAATGCACCCTTTACAGAATCTTAAGTCTTGCAGATGTGAGGATGGAAGATGGGGGACATAGTCTTTCATATTCTGGGAATGTCTTGCGTTAGCTAACCTAAAAATCTACTTTGGAATGGTATAACAAACTTTGACCTAATAAAATCATATTTCTGAGTGGACATGCTTCACTGAACGTGGACTTCAGACAGAGGCATCTATTATAGTTGTTGGTTTGGACAAGAAAAAAAGTCATAACTGGGGTTGGAAGAAGAAAAGTTTCCCCCATGGTAGAAGAAGTTAAAAAGCATTTCAAAGAAATTAGTGAGATGGAATTGATTACACAAGGCCTGAAACTTAAAGAAAATGACAGAGTGAGGTGGTCTCCTTGATAACTGCAATGTTATCAATAACTCATAGAACATTAGTTCCTATATTGCTGATGTTTGACTCAATTAATATGTCTATTCCATTTGTTACTATACAAGATTATTGAACTCTGTAGCCAATTCAATCAGAATTATCTATTGATTTGCTACTGTTTATTGTTAAAACCCATTGTTTATGTCACTTTCTTTTGTTGATTGATCTGGTGATAAATAAATGCAGCTTTAAGAAAGTTGCTGTTTCCAAGAATAAAAATAAAAGCAGTTCTTATGATGAGTGAAAAAATTAACTTTTGGATAAATAATAAAAAAGACAGCCTACCAGATATCCCTAAATGAGTCCTCAGAACAACCAGTAGAGTCTCAATGGATAGCCTAAAGGATCTAGCCACAGAGAACAAGACTACCAGCTATGTACTGACAGCATGAGCAATATCTTCCTGAAACAATTATGACATCTAATCCATGCATGTTAATTTACATCTTCAGTCCAGTGATTCTATATTGATAAGGAGAATAGAAAGTTAGCCCACTTTGTACTCCCATGGGTAATCACTAGGGGAAGGAAGGGTCAAATAACTTACTTTTGGGCATGATGTTCTCTAAAATGAGGAGGAGGAGTGTCTACGAATAAAATACCCTAGGGAAGCCAAGAACAAATGGATGACCAGGTAGGCTGCCTTAATAAAGGTACGGTTTGATGTCGGTGAAGAAGCTGAGCTACCGGTAATGCCTTGAGAAAGGCTGTGCGTACCTGAGCGCTTGTGGTTGAAGGCTGAGTAAAGCCTTTAGAAAGGCTTTGTATACAGGTCATAGTTCTGGCTGGTCAGGTCGCCTGGTGAGAAGAACCGCTAGTGTGGCAGCTAGAAATCAAAGATGAAAAACACAGAAAAAACAGGCAAAACAACGTAAATGTGGCTCGGCTAAGGAGCTCTGCTCACCGTGGTGGCAAAAAATCAATGTAGTCGAAGTTCAGATTCTAGAAGGTCGTACTTTATTGAAGTAAACAGTACCAGAAATACAATCATCATCAAAGCGTAATTCCTTAATGGAAAGAGTGATCCTGAGGATTTCCTTTTATAAGAGTACCTGGGGGTGTGTCAGTGGGAACCAATCAAGTGTGGGTGAAAAAACCTTTATTGTGATTGGGCACGACAACTTGACATCACACCTTACAATCTGATAGGTTATTAGATACCCTGAGCCAGCTCATATGTGGTTAGTAGAATCACTCAAACCTACAATAGTGAAGTTCGGAGATTATCTAAAATTAGCTAAAAAAATGTAGTTAACTAAAAATAGTCTTGTTGGAAAAAAAAAATAGCTGTTTACTTAAAATAATAAAAGTGTACCATGAGCGCTTTCGGGTACAACCCTTCATCGGATGATACACATTTAAAACATTCACATATTTAAAATGACCAGCAAACAATCACATTTCAATGGGGTTGTCCCTTTAAAACCTGCTTTGAAGAAAAGGAGGGTGCAGTATTGAAATATGATTGGTTGCTGGTCATTTTAAATATGTGAATGTTTTTAATATGTATCATCTGATGATGGGTTGTACCCGAAAGTGTTCATGGTGCACGTTTATTGTTTTAAATAAACAGTTTTTATGGCTTGATGTGGTGGTTTCTGCCTTTTGAGTTACTGTTGTTGCATTTGGAAGAAATTGGCAATGAACCTTAAGTGGAAGGTATCCAATTTATTTATTTTTCTTTGAACCTGGAAAGTAGGACAACAACCAGAAAGGTTCTTGTTTATAAGTCAAAACAGCAATGGTTTTAGCTAGAAACCTGTCACAGAAATATCACAAATATTCACTGCTCTGGTTATTTGGGTTTGAAAACAGAACTGCAATGGTAGCTAAGGAAGCTTGTCTATACTTGCAAAGGATACTTATGTTTAGCTGTGCTTCACAGACTGGCTCTGCAAATGGTCAACAATGACCAGTGATATACCCCCAGTAAACAAACAAACAAATACATTAAATGATAAAAAGAGTTTAGAATCAGAGTTTCTGTGCACATTCATAACTGACCCTTGTCCTACTAATGTCTTATATAAAAGAGGAAAAAATATTTGCATTTAGACTTCAGATCATCTTGCTTGAGAAGAACACCCACTGTCGCTGGTTCAGAAGGTACCACACTTGCCTCTGATGCTGGAAGATTAGAAAACCTGGGTTCTTATCCACTTCCTCTGCCAAATGTTTTGTAAATTTGACTGAATTATGGAGGACATGATTACAAGTGCAACTTACAGAAGCTACATGGATGGATGTGTTTAGGGGCTGTCATCTACCATGCACCCCCTCTTTTATATCATATAAAATGTTTCATTACTGGCAACACTCCCCTGTAAGATCTGATGAAGAAAGCAACTATCACATGCTTTATGCTGACAATGTCATTTTAGTAAAGTTGATTATTTCCATATGATTTGGACCTGTCCAGCCAACATTGGTCATCATAGGTCACCTTACTGTATATTAATAATTGTATCTTTTGTATGTTTGGTCTCCCAAGGGGTAAGTTACAAATTTGTTGTAACCTTTGGACTGTTATTCGAATTGTGGTTGCTTCCGTATTAGCCGCTATCTTTAGATTTTAGAGTAAACATAAAGTGGATTGAAGGAAGGAAGTGATGATTTATTTACACAAATATTTAAGTCCAGTTCACAGGAAACTTTATGGAATGGATTCTTCTTGGACTAAATTCTTTTATTATTGGAATTTATAAACAGCATACTATTTATAAACAGCTACTATTGCACATGGGTTGTACAATCTAATCCCTGAAGTATAGGATGCAATTTGTAGCCTGGTTGGTACTTTACCATTTTAAGTGGTCATGGAAGGTATTCCGTACAAAAAAAAAAATAGATACAGACAAAACAAGTTGTTAGAAAACAAAACATATAAACAAGCCATCGTGGCATACAATAAGTAACATGGTGTTTCATTTATGAGAAATTACCCCTCTTGAGAATTCAATACATTAGCATGGTAAACAAACTGACAGATAACTCAGGTTAACAAATAAACACATAGGCGCATGTATACACATATTTATATAGATATGTACTTAGGAAAGAATGTTTCACAGGTGAAATATTTATCCCTTGATGTAAAACCTGCAAACATGATAAAGAATGCCTAAGTGGCACTGTGGCTATTTTCTTTGATTTGATAAATGTAGCATACATTTCCTATATTAATTTACAGCTTAGAATACTTTGCAACACCAAACACTGTATTAAAGGAAGACTAGAGTGGGAATAATTAATTTGTTGGCATGGTTTTGATGAAATTTAGCAAATACATAGATGGTAGGTACTAATAAACGTTCAGCAACTACTGATTAAAAAGAATATTCAGACATAATCATGTACTTAAATAACATAATATGCATGTTTTACAGTTAGGTAAACTAGTTCCTTCCAGCTCCTTTTTAGTTTTGACTTAGTACACATGATAAAGGAAAATGTGATATGTATGGACACTTAAAATAACCAATAAACTGTTGTGTTTGGAGAGATGGAAGAAACTGATGTACCAGACAGAAACCACTCAGAGAGATAATATATAAGTTCCACACAGAATGACCTGTTGACTAGGAATGAATCTCAAGACTCCGGAGATGTGAAGCAGAAACCTTAATGACTAAGTCAGCATTCTACAATAATTTTAGCATCATCTCAGTGCATAATCACATTGTATGACATCACTACTATGTACAGATGGTTTGCTGACATTTGCATCTGACTTCACAAGCAGCTTAACATATTATGGTTGAAAAATTAAGCTTAACCAGCAAAACACAAAGATTTAGAAATGCCTGGCTTGCCCCAAGCTCATTAATTTGCCCAGCATATAATACCTACCCATCCAAGTTACCTGTGTGCATCGCACATTTGGTATCACTGACAGATGTTTTATTTTTATTTCTTTTATCAGTTAACCAGGTGGGCAGACTGCTCCACAGACTTGTGTACTATGCAGGCCCAGTGGCAACAGTTATGGCCATTTAAACATCAGAACAACATCTTTTCTAACAGTTATATGAAATGCAGCACCATAGATAAGCACAAAAACATATAAGCACACAACAAACTGAAAAGTGAAACTCAAACCAAAAGCTGCAGATGGAATGAAGGAGCGAATACAATTCTTTAGTACTTTCGTTCATATTTATTCTTCATGAACTTCTTCAGAAAAAAGTTAACCTCTCAAAACACACTTCTTATAAGTTACATCACACATCACATGACTTTCATGGTACTTTAAATTAAAGGTATAAAATCATACCATAAAAATAAAAACACTGTCTTGTTTTCCAAACAGCTTTGAATGTCAAAACATTATAAAAAATATCTTAATATAAAAACATCATCATATTATTGTGATTTGAATGTTATTCAACAGGAATATTGTTATGTAACAAGAGGAAAAAGGGCAACACAGTGTTCACCATTTCTTTCCCCATCCCCATCCCCATTGTCAATTTTGATGGGTGTCATTAAACACATAATTAAGGACAATTGGAAGGTTTTGATGGGGAATAGGGAACTCTTACAGGTAGTCAGTGTAAAACCCAAGCTTATCTACAAGAAAATTAAGAACATCAAAAATATTTTGGAAAATGGGGGGGGGGCACACTTTAGCATTGACTGATGTGAATAGTGTTCAAGGTACTTTCTCCTGCGGGAAGTGTAAACAATGTAGGTATATAAGCAATACATCTGGTACATTTATTACACATCTTAAAAGGACTATTTGGGTCCACAGGTGATTTTCCTGTGAGAGTACAAACATAGTTTATGTGGCAGTATGTGACGCTTGTCCTAGTTACTACATAGGAAAAACCATTAGATGTTTAAAGCATAGAATATATGAGCACACACTTGCTATTAAGAAAAAGGACTTTACCAATGCTTTAGCTAGGCATGCTGTTCACTGTGTGAACTTTAAAAAGTTCACCGTTTCAGTCATAGATTATGTTCAAAAAGTGGATTATATAGGGAAAACCAATTTGATTTTAGAATGCAAGGAGTCATTGTGGCAGATCAGTTTGGTAGCAGACAGAGCCCCTGGTCTGAACGAATGCATTAATATTAAGTGTTTTTTAGCACTAAAATAACATTCAAATCACAATAATATGATGATGTTTTTATATTAATTTATTTTTATGATGTTTTGACATTCAAAGCTGTTTGGAAAAAAAGGCAGTTTTTTATTTTTATGGTATGATTTCATACCTTTAATTTAAAGTACCATGAAAGTCATGTGATGTGTGATGTAACTTATAAGAGGTGTGTTTTGAGAGGTTAACTTTTTTCTGAAGACGTTCATGAAGAATAAATTTGAATGAAAGTACTAAAGAATTGTGTTCGCTCCTTCATTCCATCTACAACCATAGATAAACATCTTCTAAAACAGTTAGTGTGTGTTGTTGTTTGTCTTTTGGCTTTTTCCCGGTAAAGGGGTCGCCACAGCGGAACTCCGGTCCGCTAATGATTGGCAGGCAGTAGATTTTTACAAAACGTCGCCAGCTCGACGCCCAACCTTCAACGAAGGCACGCTCATTTACGCAGGCAATACACAGATAAATGAATATGAAGCACATCACAATGTATGGAAGACAAATATGTGCAGGTAATTTTGCATTTGTGTGTATGTATGTATATATTTCTTAGTAGAGGACTAGAATACAGCACTAGGAAATGTTTACAAGATGATTGATTATGTAGGTTGTAATATATAGCGTATAAAACAAAGATATGAAGGTTACAAAGAACTGACTGTTACAGTGGCTCATTGCAAAATAACATTCTGAGGTAAATACAGTTATGTATACATGCCTAACAGGCATTAGAAGAAATTTATGATACTAAATACATCTGTAAATTTTAAACTATGCTGTCCACCAAAAATGACAGCTTTAGAGGTACATATCAGTCTGAAGACTCAGGGTTTTCTAAATCTAGCTGCCCTGTATTCTTACATGGGTCTGTAAACTGGCACAGGCCATCACTACCGCAGCCTGTTGCTGTATAACAGCTAAGCATACCTGCAGAATCAGAAACCTGCTCATTCATTATACTGCTGTGAGTCAGCAATGGAAGTGATTAAATGAATGCAGCACTCAACAGCTCTCTCACTGAGAACATACAATGATTTCTCAGGATGGGTTATCAGGTGGGGGGAGCCTTGTTTGCTTGGGTGTGGATAGTGGTAGGATCACAGCACCATCAGACTCAAACTGCTCTGAATCAAGCAGCTGAGTATTTACATTATAAAATCAGGAAGTCTGCTGCTGTGAGAACTGTGAGTTAAAAGGCGCTTATTAAAAGGGTGACTCTAGAAGTAATTGAGATATTCACTTACTGGTTTGTCAATCACCAATCTGTAGTCTGTAGTTTTAATTAGTCTTTCTGAGGATATATGGCATGACTCATGATGCCAACTAGTTTGTTTACTTCCTTTGGCCTTTAAAGAACTGTAACAGTGAGAATAGCATTTGTAGCCATTCTGTTAGCCAGGAGGGGAAACTTTGAACATAGAACCAGATATGTTACTTAGATCAAAAATTGGCAGCTCGTCTTAGGTGTGGCTGGGAATGTCACCGCGACATTAGGTTACATCGTAATCACATGCAAATAAGAAGTGGTCAAGTTTAAACTGCCTAAGCAGGCTTTCACTATTACTTTAGTGTTTGTATTTCAACTCAATGGATTATGATGCACCTTCTCTTGAAGAGCCACAGGAAAGATATTCATTTAGGTGGCTTGTGGTTAGAGGACATCTACTTTCATGTGTCAACAGCTGCTACAGCATACCATCTACTTGATTTCCTGCATCCAGTTTTTATGGACTAAATTTAAATACTTCGAAAACAAGGCAGAGCTCTTGTTTTCTACTGAAGTCACATGGCAGCTAGACCAGTTGTACAGCAGATGAATTTTCTGCTGTGTACTGATATTTCCAGTTTGCTAACAGGTGTGTTGTAGTACTGGCTATGATTGGAAGATACTGTGCAAATTATGGTTAGTTGCTCTTCCAAGAAAAAGAGGGATGGTCTAGAATGAATAGACACCAGGTTGTTGTCAGGGATCTGCCTTTCTGCCTTTACCAGAACATGAGATGCACTCTAACAAACATGTGGATCAATAATGTAAAGTTTCAAGGCATCACAGCATTCCCCAACACTGTAAACATTGTGTGTGTGTGTGTGTGTGTGTGTGTGTGTGTGTGTGTGTGTGTGTGTGTGTGTGTGTGTGTGTGGTGGGGGACTTGTCTTTGAACATGTATTCTTCTGACAATTTGCTGTAGCTGTGCTACAGGTAGGGCAACAGTGGACAGCGCCATAGATACCAAGGGTTCAACGGGTCCAACCAATGTATTTTTCTATTTCAAGCTGAGCTGCAACTTGCATGTGTTGCAGCTCATTACATTTTGGCATATGCCTCGATAACATACATTTACTTTTGCTGATGTGTGGCTGTTGCAAATAAGTTTTATAAATCTCAGGTGATTGCAACCACCTTCTTTCTTTAACTGTATAATATCATTGGGATGCATTTGATTACGGTATGTAATACCATCTTTTTAGGATGTTTTAAAAATCAGAAATATGTATTTGATCTACAACACAGATTGCAGTGGTCCTTTGCTGAGATGAGTTGGTTTTATGAAATTAGGCCTTATGAAATTAGGCCTACAGTCCTTAATGCAGCTGTAAACATGAAAAATTCAACAAAGAAGAATTTTGCAGAACCCAAATTCTGTTTTAGTCAGTGCTGCTTTGGATAGTCTAGTATCAGCTTCACTTTATCAGGAAAATGTATCCATATTTTAAAACCATGTGTACCCTTCATATATTTTGATATAAAGCCTGTTTAGTGTGATAGTGCCCATCAAAGTACATATATTCATCCACCCAAAAGGTGCTGCTTAGGTAATTGTACTGGACATCTATCAAGTTTTCTAAAAAGGAATGACTACAGACACTAGAGAGTATCTCGAGCTGCATGTGAGTATCACACATACCTTCTCTGGTAAGTATCAGTCATGTTCTAAGGTGATGATTACTATCTACTGGGTGAGTGCATGTGCGTCTCATACATACCTTCTCAGATAGGTATCAATCATGTTCTAAAGTGATGATTACTATCTGCTGGGTGAGTACTCTTGTGGATGAGGAAATTGGATGGCACAGTGGTGCAGTGGTAGCATTGTCGTCTCACAGCAAAAGGTTCTCCAGTTCGATTCTCGGCTGGAGTGCTTTCTGTGCGGAGTCTGCATGTACTCCCTGCATCTGTGTGGGTTTCCTCTGGGTGCTCCAGCTTCTTCCCATGTTACAAAGAAATGTATCTGGAGCATTTCTCCCCAGGCCTCCACTGAAAACTGGTTTCATTCCAAGTCGGACTTTCCTGGTAAACAAATGTTAAATAAATAAGTAAAATGAATGTATCCACAGGGAAGTTGGTCTGCAATTACTGTTTCTTGAATGGAGATGGTAATACATCTTATGATTTTCCTAACCGAATTGTCAAACAGACTTGATCTGATGCTTTATTTTAACACTGGCATATCAGGAAATATATCCCAGTAAGGTCACATTGATAAAAAATAAATATGCCATCAGATTTTACTGAACAACCCAAATATAAGACATGCTGCTTCCGAGTTTATTTAACAAATGGCTATATTCTGGCAGAAAGGCCATCCCAAAGGCATGAGTCCATGCTTAATAACAGAGTAAGGACATATTAACCACAACTTTAAACACTTAAACAAGGGGCAGTTCCAGTCAGCATAGCTTCAGAGATTACACACAATGTACGAGTATCGGGCAGCACTGAGTCTTTATTACTACAACATTTGGATGTCCATGGGGAAGCACAACAAATGAAATAAAGACACTGTGAATATGAGTCCAGCCTTTTTGAGGTCTGTACTCTCTATAAAGAAGTACACCAGGTGACATGCATTTCCTGAGGCTATGCATTAAAGACATAACTCCATAGGATCATAGGAGATTAGTAGGCTATTGATCCAGAGGTCATTTTAAGCTTAGTTGTTTCATCCCAATGTAATACCATGAAAATGCTAGTCAATACATAAGATTGTATATAGTGATAACTAACTGCCCATGTCCAGGAGGGTTGCGTGCACCATCTTTGGTTAGAGTTTATGGTGCCTCATCCAATCATCCAGTTTCCTCTTGAAGAGTGTCATAGAAATGCTCTGGTTCACATGAATTGGTAACCTGTTCCAAAGACGCAGCAGTTGCCGGGAGACAAATTTGTCCCTCCAGCTTGTCCTATTTAAGTTTCAGGCCATATTGAAGTCCCTGGAATGGATAGCACTAGTCCTGTTTGACTTACTAATATGCAGCAAGTTCATTAGGTTTGGGTCTTGGATTGCTCTGTAGGCCAGCATAAGTCTCACCTAAGATGTCTATATGACACAGAGTATATTGACAGGGACTTTAGTCAGTCTGTGTAAGGCACATGCTGGAGCCCCTTGATCTTCTTTGTTAGAAACCTCTGAGGTCTCTCCAGTTGCTGCAGGTGCTTTGTAAGGTACATGTTGAACAAGGCATTATACTCAATTATGGGCCAGTTTAGTGCTGAGTATAGAGGGGTTTTAGCCTTTTTAACTCTCAAGGTGATGCCTTTGCTAATCAAGTGTGCTACATAGAAAGCATTCCTTACTACAGTAGACAAATGGTGGTCGAAGTTAAGGTTTAGTCAACTTGTGATCCTAGGTCCCTTACAACTTTGTGGGTACTTGGGGTATTGTTGTTGATCTGATAGTGTGATGGGACATTGTTTGTGGTGAAGGGAATGATGCATTTCTCTGCATTCAATTTGGGACCATGACTAATACACCAGTTGTTGGTCTGCATGAGACCCTCTTGGAGTATACTGACATCATTTGGGAATTCAATGATTGCACCTAGCTTGCAATCATCTGCAAACTTGGTCAGCCACAACCCCTTAGTTTTGACCTGAACTTCTGAGAAGTATATATCAAACAGTATATACCGCTGGTAACAAGTCTGCTGGTTGATGTGGAGTCACCCACTTTGATAGTGGATCCGGTTTGTGAGCCAGCTGGCAACCCGTCTTACATTGAAGAGGTCTACATTCAGTTTGCCAAGTTTATTGGTAATGTCTAAATATGGGATTCTGTCAAAAGCCTTTGCCAAGTCGAGGTATGCTATGTGCGCAGACTTGCCCTCGTCAATGGCCCTGGTCACATTTTTAAAGAAGTCCACCAGGTTTAACAGGCAAGATCTGCCCTTGATGAAGCTGAATTGGGCAGGATCCAGAGTTTGGAGGTTGCCTATGTCTTTATTTATGTGGACCATAATAATATGTTCCATGGCCTTACAGATGAGGCTGGTCAGGCTTATGGGTCTGTAATTCCCTGGGTCTGTTGCTAGGCCACCTTTGTGGAGAGGAATAATTGTTGCTGTTCCCCATTCTGCAGGAACAAAGCCTGTGGTTAGGCTATGATTGAAAAGGGTACTTAATGGTGATGCTAGTTCATGTTTTAACCTGTTTAGAAGACAGCCTGGGCTGTTGTCTGGTCCCACAGAGGCTGTGTTTTTTGCCTTGGACAAGGATTTGAGGACCTAGTCTTCAGATATGTAGGGTGTAGGGGTGTTTGGGGGAAGGTTTGTGATAAGTTAAGAGGGGATAATGGAGTGAAATTTTCACTAAACCTATCCATTAGCAGGTTTGCTATCTCTTTTGAGTCAGTATGTGCGTAATACCATTGGTCACTAGTTCTGCACATGCTTGGGTCCTACCTTTTAGGCTATGTACATAGCTGTAAATGTCCTTATGGTTATCCTTGGCTATACTTGCTAAGTTTCTCTCAAAGGAGCCTTTACTGGATTTTACAAGTTGTCTTATTTGCCTGTTGAGGCTGAGGAGGGTTCTTTTCTATCGTTGGGGCCTTGCCTTTGTTTTCTTGGACAGCAACTTTTTGCATTTATTGTAGAGTTTGTTGATACCGGATATCCACCACGGCAGCATGTTTTTACTTGGGGCTCTAGCTTTGATTCTTTCTGGTACAGCTGAGTTTATACACTTATGCAAGTGATTGTACAGGGCTTTAGTGTAAGCTTTGGTTTAGTTACCACTTCTAGCTTGGAGTGGGGCTTGGACTGTATTTATACTTTTACTTAGGAGGGTATAGCTTGCCTTGGTGAAGTTTTTTAGTCTGATTTCGCCCATTGTGAGTTCTGGTGTTAGTGTCAGTTTTGTGCTCATATTTAACTAATGAGTGTCTGACAGTTGCATCAGTGCATCTGTTTAATATGTTAATGAGGACCAGATCTAGAATGTTTGTTCCTCTTGTTGGGGTAGGAACATTTTTTTTCCAGGGCATTTGCTCTAGCAAGTTGGGGCTAGCATAGGTTTCCCAGTTGATGGTGTAATAACTGAAATTCCCCATAACCAGAGTGTTTGGTAAAATTTGGATTGTCTCCAGTATGGACAAGTAGGCTTCATAGGTATTGTGACTCATGGAGGGGATCTTTAACTGGCTATGACTTAAATGGGGGTCTTACCCACCATAACCTGGACTTGGAGTAACTCCTTGGATTTGTCCAATCTAAAGTGATGGGAGGTGAATTTATCTCTAATATAGATAGAAACACCACCTCCTTTGATTTTCACATATTCATTTTGTGGAAGGCACTGTAGCCTTGCAAGGCTGGGGTACTGCCTGAGGCCTTGAACCAGGTTTCTGTGACTGCACAGACATCTACATCTTCTAGTGATAGATGTGCTTCCAGGGAGTGCAGTTTTTTGTTTAAGCTCCTTGCATTTAGTAGCATGACGCATATTTTGTTCTGGTTGGCTAATTTCATGTCAGTAATGTTGTTTTTGAGACTTGCCTAAAAAAGGCACTATGGGGGAAGCAAGAGCTGTGCCAGCAGCCAAATGCCTAGAGGTGCCATGTGCAAACCGTCTTTGGCAAAACAATGAAGTTTGTCGACCATGGTTTTCCAGGCTGACAGGAACTGAATCCCCTTTGAATGACACAAAAAACTAAGCCAATTATTGAAATCAATCATTTTATTTGTTTATACTGCAGCATCATTATAGGTGAGCGTAGTATGATGCTCAAGGCTAGGGACATACATGTCTGGGACATGTACTCAGAGAACTCAACTATGTCTCTCTTATTGTATTCCAGTGAGGTACGTCTCAGGTTGTTCACAATATGAACTATGATAGAATCATAATGGTATTTGCTGAGAGACCTGAGTGCATGCATGGTGTGATGAATCCTGGCACTGGACAGTCAGCTGACTATGACTTCTTCCTTGTCCAACCTAGTGAGTGGGACATCTGTATGTCTTACTATTAAGTCTCCAATGATGAAGAAATTTGTTTTTCGAGTGTTTTGCCTTATGGGCTTGGTGGGTGAGACATTGGTGTTGCTATGTGTTATGGGTGCTGTGGGGACTGTGTTAGCTGTAGCAGTCTTGTGTTTTGGAGGTCTCTGGTGTTTAAGTAAGTTTTTCGAGAGAACCTCCCCATGTGTAGATTTTTGTGTTTGATGCATACTATGTTTATGAGTAATGGTACTATGTTCATATGCAGTGGTGGGTGAGATGGTCTCTTCTGTGTTACTGTTTTGAGTGTGACAGAGCATGGAGTTAAGATTCTTGGTGTAGATACATCTCTTGCACTCTGTACTAGAGTGAGTTATTAGTACAGGGTTGTCAATGTACCTGAGGAAATTGCTACACTGCCTCAAAAGACCCGAGTCAACAAGGTTGGCAGGAGAAACAAGGGTAGTCCAACAGTCCATAATGCTAGGTTGAAGACTTTTGTCACTAGGTGTGGCTGTTCAGAATCATTCACAGAGGAATGCAGTGGTTTTATATTTCTGCCTGGGGTTTTATTTGCACTTGTTTAAGCTCTGAGGATCCAGTTTTGGCATCCTGCAGACTACAAGAGCAACAGGAAGGAGAAAGAGATACTCTGTGCCTCCATTTTGATTTTATCTTAATTTACTGCTCTCTGCACTTGTTTTTTTGTTGTTTTTTAATTTATCTGCATTTATTTAAACTGTATTTCCCTTAATATGTCCACACACTCAAGTATGCTAGCTTGTAATTCATTTAAAGTGTTTTTGCTACTGCTTTAACTGCTTTTCTGTAAAAAAACCTCCAAAAAAGTTCTAAGCTTGTTTCCCACCTTTCCTGTAACAAGTTTGGTCCAAATACAGACTTGCTTTATCCAGGACTGTTTTGTAAGTTTCTGAGCCCTCTAGACCTTTGTGTTGGAGGAAAGCCTTCTAGCTTATCAGTGAGTGGTAAGCACTAGGTAGCCTATCTACCACAAGAGAAAGGAATGGTTTCTGGCCCAAAAAGTGTAGTTTATTGGTTGTTTGGGGAGTTTCCATCTCTTTCAACTTTCTAGTTTAAAGGGCCGTATTTGTGTGGATTTGTGCTTGCTTAAGCTCCACGGATCCGGTTTTGGCATACTGCAGACTAGAAGAGCAATAGGAAGGAGAACGGGATACTCTAAATGCCTCCATTTTGATTTTTTCATAATTTACTGTACTCTGCACTTGTTGTTTGTCATTTTTAATTTATCTGCATTTATTTAAACTGCATTTGCCTTAATATTGCTGCACACTCAAGTATGCTAGCTTCTATTGCATTTAAAGTGTTTTTGCTATTTGTTTTAACTGCTTTTCTGCAAAAAAAAAAAAGTTTTAAACTTTTTTACCACCTTTCCTGTAACTAGTCTAGTCCAGATACGGGTTTGCTGTATCCAGGACTGCTTTGTAAGTTTCTGAGCCTCCCAGATCTTCCTGTGTTGGAAGGAAGCCTTCTAGCTTATCCGTGGGAGTGGTAAGCACTAGGTAGCCTATCTACCACAAGTGGAGTGGTTTTTGGCCCAGAAATTATAGTTTATTGTCTGTTTGTGCAGTTTTTCCATAGCTTTCAACTTTCTGGTTTAAAAGCCCATGTTTGCATGGGTTTCAGATCCAGTTTTGGTGTCTTACAGACTACAAGAGCAACAGGAACGAGATACTCTAAGTGCCACCATTTTTAATTTTTCAGAATTTACTGCTCTCTATACTTGTTTTTTGGCATTTTTAATTTATCTGCATTTATTTAAACTGTATTTGCCTTATTATTGTTACACACTTGTGTGCTAGCTTGTACTGCATTTAAACTTTTTTGCTACTGTTTTTTAACTGCTTTTCTGCAAAAAAAAAAAAAAAAAAGCCATTTTCAAAGCTCTTCCTACAGCCTTTTTCAAGGCTCTTCCTACAGAGGCACTATTCACACTCCTCACAGCCTAAAGGGTCAGACTATAAGGACTCCGAAGCCTATTCCAGGCCTAACTTTGGACACACACCCAACAGCCTTTGTCAAGGCTACAACGACAGCTTTGTGCTGGCTATCCTCAAGGTCACACACCTAATAGCCTTTGTCAAGGCTACATCGAGGAACTTCCCTGTAGCCTATCCATAGGCACCGTCTATAAGGACACTTCCAGTGGGCTTTTTAAGGCTTTCCACATTCTCTCAATTGACCTAAACCTGAGTTAAGGCTTTTCAACTGAGACCCAGCCAAATTGGGAGATCCAGCTCCACATAGCTGCACCACAGGGGTAATTTATAGAGACATTTTTCCTCCTCTCGTAAGAAGTTTATTACCCTATCTCCTCCAGGCTACCTTTGTTTCCATTTTAGTCTAAGATGGCCTTGAAAACATGCTCAGAACAAACAACTACTACAAACAAACCCAGATGCAGCAAGCCTGTATCTGGACTATTCTACAGCTACTAGCTACCTTAGTATTCAGTGGGAAACATTAGAGAATGTTTAACACAGCAGAAAAATAGCAGTGAAACTCTAAAAAAAATGTTTAAAATAGCAGAAAATCAGCAAGGAGTCTCTAAAAATGTTTTAAACAGCTAACGGATCAGTTATTTAAACACTGCCTGGCAAGAAAACCAGAACAAGCAGAACAGATAGCTTTAAAACAGTGAAAAATACCAGTAAATACTTAACAGTGAAAATATAAAAAAAAGCTTTGTAAGCACTGAAAACAGCAATAAAATTTGATTTAACAGGCACAGTAATGTAGGCAATTGCAGTACAACAGTGTAGTTTTGTACACGGTATATAAATGGGTCTACTTCTGTTCAATGAAAACGTTTTTTTTGAAGAACAGAAGTGCAAACCCATTTCAGCAAAAGTGGCACTTTTGCGAAAATCAATTAACCGAATCATGGTACAGTGGGGATAAGGAAATATATCCTTTTCCCCACTGTAGTGTGATCTCAGAGTTAGTATATATATGTAGCGGGGGTCTGGGGGAGCACAGCCTCCAACATGGGGCTGCAGGGGGGTTTACCCCCCTGCACAAATGTGTTTTACTTTGCTGGAAACACCTCCAGTAATTATATATACTAATTCTGAGATCGCACTACAGTGGGGAGAAGGATATATTTCCTTATCCCCACTGTACTGTGATTTGCTGGTGCAGTGTTTTGTTTTCTTTTATTGCCAGTTTGATGAACCAGTGTTTGCTAGAATGTAATTCGAATGGGTTTATACTTTGGTTCTTCAAAGAAACATGTTTTCATTGAACAGAAGAAAATCCACATAAATACAGTATAGAAATAGGTGGCAGGCAATAAAAAAGTACAGTGAACAGTTATGTTGTTGTTGTATCTTTCGGCTTTTCCTGGTTAGGGGTTGCCACAGTGGAGCTCCGGTCCGCTAATGATTGGCAGCAGATTTTTACGTACCGAGTTGCCAGCCCTGGCATACAACCTTTAACGAAGGTACGCCCATTCACACATGTCTCCACACAGAAGACGCTTTATCTGAGAATCGAACAGGACAACGTCTTACTGTGAGGTGACAATGCTACCGCAACACCACCACCACAGTAAATAAGCAAAAAAAAAAAATCAGGCAACTTATGTTTTTCTGAAAGCTCAGAAGCCTCTAGTCATCTGGTATTTCAGCTCAAAGTTGGGGCTGGTAGCCCACCTTAGTTCAGCTCGGTACAAACAAGCAGAAACCTGCTCAAATGCAGGGACTAAATACCAAAATTTAAAAACTTGAAAAAAAAAAACTTTAAAAAGATTTAAAAGGACCAATGAAGATGCTTATTCCAAGGCCTTGACCGATCTTTACCATGGCCTGGAAAACCTGCTCAGAACAACCAACCATTATAAACAATCCCAGATGCAGCAAGCCTGTATCTGGACTATAGTACAGCTACTAGCTGCCCTAGTTTCCATGGAAAATACCAGAGAATGTTTAACACAGCAGAAAATAGTAGTGAGACATTGAAAAAAACATTTAAAACAGGTGAAAATCAGCAAGGACTCACTAAATGTTTAAACAGTTAACAGATCAGTTATTTAAACACAGCTTGGTGGGAAAACCAGAACAAGTAGAACAGATAGCTTTAAAACAATGAAAAATACCAGTAAATACTTAATAGTGAAAATAGCACAAAAAAAAGAAGCTTTGTAAACAATGAAAACGGCAATAAAATTTGATTTAACAGGCAAAGTAATGCAGACAATTGCAGTACAACAGTGTAGTTTAGTACACAGTATATAAATACAGTATAAAAATAGGAGGCAGGCAATAAAAAAGTGCAGTAAATCATATAAATAAGCAAAAAAAATGGACAACTTATGGTTATATCCCTATTTTTTCTGTTAATAATATAAACCTTTTTTATATATACGTTACAACATAACAGTCATTGCTTTACATAACTGGATTTAAATTATGTTAAATTGTGCAAGAAATACACTGTGGGGTTTTGTATCAAACAATATTTTTGCCACCTGAAGATGCATTTTTTAATCCTTAGTTTTATCTTCTCTTGAGCAGTCCATAAATCTGTTTGGTTTATTTAGCTGTTTTCCAAATTCAGTGAATTTAATAGGCCTGCATCTCTGGACATCTAGTCTTCCTTTTTGGAAAATCCTTGCTGTAGTATAAATTTAATTGGAGAGACAACTAGAGGAGCATGTCTATCCATATCTTGACTCTCATAATTCTGAAAGTCTAATGTTCATGGCACACTAGTGGCTGTGCCAGTCCCAATAGCTTTTTATCCCTGAACTTCAATGCACCAGTCTTGTATATTATGAATGCCTGTTGTTCTTTATACACAGCTTTCCATATTCCTCACAAATAGCAGAATCTTAGCTCAACTGCTTGACAAGCTACCTCAATTTCTAATCGGCTTCTGTATGCTTGCTTTGTCTGCAGTTTATTAATCTGGTAGTCTCTTGCATTTTCTACAATAATTATGTTTCCACCTTTGTGAATTACTTGCCAGCATTTCCTTTAACTTGTGTTCATTTTCCGGTATCAATAATGCCACTGAAGTATGTTTACTCTTTCAACAATTTGGTTGTTATGTAGAAAAAGGTTTAGCAACATTTTTAAATTAAAAACATCAAAATCAATATTTTGTGTAAGAGCAGTTATAATACAAAGTAAAAAAAAAAAGCATTAGCATAACTTAGCTAAATCAATTCTCACAGCTTATTATACAAAATCAATCTTTTCTTGGTTTCCTGGATTCCTTTTCCGGTGAATTTTACTCCTTCATTTTGTCATTTATAGAATTATATCATGATGTGCTTTTCTAAACCAAATTTCATATAGCTCATTCATGTCTTATAATTAGGACTTATTATTTTTATCAAGGCTTCTTCCTTAATGTCATGCTTATTAGTATGATGTAGATATGCATTCTTTTTTACATCTTTCTTATAAAGACTCATTTCTATTCATCCTGCCATGTCTTTAGTCAATCTAATTTCAAGGAAATCTATCTGAGAAAAATGTACTGTTTTTTAAATGTTAAAAAGTTAGTGGTGGCATGCATATACATAATTAAATCATCTGTAAAAGTTAACGAACCTTCCCATATTAAAAATAAATGATCTACAAATCTCTTGTAGAACAATATATTATAATATTGATTCTGCTGTTCTGATAAAATATTTTCATTTTGCCATGCATTCATAACAATATTAGGGTAGATATTGGCTACAGGAATACCCATAGCCATGCCTCTCATTTGTTTATAATACTTATCCTGATACAAAAAGATATTGTTCATTAATATAATATTTAGCAATGCACATATCATATTTATTTCTGTAATTATAAAAGACATATTTTCTTGTTTATTTGATACCTTTTTCATTTGGTATTAAACTAAATAGTGAATCTACTTCCAAAGTCACAAAACAGCAATTTATGACATTATTACTATTTGACCAACCGAGGAATTGATACAAAAATCTGCTGTATCTTTAATGATGGTTTTTGATGTCCATAGTGCTATGTTTTAACTTATGCTCTAAATACTTACAAATTGGTTCTATAACCCACCCTCTCACAGAAACTACAGGTCTCATGGGTGGATTGGTTAAAGACTTGTGCATTTTAGGAATACCATATATTACTGGAATTTTAGGTGATGGTACATGTAAGTATTCCATTATTTTTAAAGAAATGTTTTCATTTATATGCATACTATACATGATAGAATTAACTTCAATAATTATTGTCACAACATCCTTTTTCAAGATTTGTGTGTAGCCATTAGTTGCTAACACCTTTAGCATTGCTGTATTATAGTAATCAGCATCTAGAACAAGCACTCCTCCTCCCTTGTCAGCATGTTTACTGATGATAGCAGTATTATTCATCAGTAATTGTATGGCTTTATTCTGTTCTTTAGTTAAATCATGGAAACCCTTTTTGTTTGTCTTTAAACAGGTCATAAATATCATTTACAGCAGCCATTTCAAATGTTGATATTACTGGATTACTCATAGGTATAAATGGACTTCAGGCTTGCCATCATTATTACCATACAATATTTATAGGTTCAATTTTCTTGTAAACATTCTAAATTCTTAAAGTACTTGTGAAATATCAAGAGACTCATCTGGTACAAATGTTAAACCCTTATCTAAAACCATATGTTCATGTTCAGTTAACAGATATCGAGACAGATTGAAAAGTATACCATGCGAGTTTACAGTCTGGTTTCACTCCTTGGTTCTTTCTGAAACATCAGGAAATCTAAAAGGTCCAGGGCAGTTATCCGAATCAACAACTGCACATTCTAACTGTCTAAACCATTCATCCTCTCACTGAATAACTTCCTCAGCCTGCATCCATTGAGTTTGGGTTAACTGTGTTGCCTTCTTCTTGCAGTTATTGTGATTGTAGCATACAAAAACATTCCCCATCCTAAAATCATTGCAGTCTGTTCTCAGATTACATTTTTTCTTTCTGTGAGTCTATTCTCATACATTGCTAATTTCTCCAATGTCTTTCCCAATAGCTCTGAGTGTACGTTTGGTTCTATACCTGCAATTTAGTCATTATAACAATCAATGACTTCCACTTTCAATGCATTCTCAATAGGCTCAAAGAGCACATTCATAGTTTTCATATACTGCATGGAACAATGTAAGTTTATAGCTTACAATTGTTTAAGTAAGTCAGGATACTTCTCAACGCTACGTAAGCATTTTACTAATCCTTAGCCCCCTCAGAACTAATTTAGGTTTGAATAAATATCAAAGGTAAGACACTACCACTGCAGTTGTTTAAATGATTGCATCTTATGTTCAGAAACATTCAATTTACCCTTATACTCTGCTATGGTTTCTTTAGTGTTCATATTTAAATTTTCTTCAATTGCCTTTTCTTCAAATCCCTGAAGCAACACATTCTGTTTTATTTCCAATAGTTCATGGATATTTTTGATAACCCATTGCTGAACATCACTAGTTGAAGGAATACTGTTTTGCTGACAGTTCATGTTCACAAGCATACACATAAATTAAATATAGTGAATACATTTGTTATTTATTTATTTTTTGGTTGGGTCTGATTAATGTGATTTTGCTATTCATACATTCATGCAAGTTTTTTTAATTGTTACTTAAAGGAGCATTGTTGTAAATTGTCAAGGCAATGACTTCATACATCTATTTTTCACTATTCTCAACAATATCTATGTAGGTAACAAGCCCTATTTACTAGTGAATCTATGTTCTATCGACATTACAATAGTTGTTGCCTTTTTATTTAGTTTGTGTGACTGGGAATATCTGTGCTGTATATGTCATTCTTTTTTGACTTTCATAATCCTTGTTTGTGTTAAATTGTTCTTAACATCTAGGGATAGTAATAGGCAGGCCTACTTCTTGGTTCCATCTTGATGGAGAGTTGGGACATGGGTTTTTGAGTTATACAGTTGGACCAGACATCTTGTTATTATATTTTAGTTTACATTAGGTGTCCCTGTCATATTCTTGATTAGCACATACTCCTCTTTATTTAATTTTGTTTATATATAATCTAAATAGGGGACATATAGGTGGTGATTACCTGGGACCAATATGGATCTTATCACTATATTGTATAGTCTATTGGCTGATAGAAACTGATTTTCATGCCTTTTGATGTAATATGGTATTAATATTACAATTTTTGGTTGCACTGTAATTTGTGTATATAATAACTTGGTTATTACCCACCTACCTGCTTAATTTCACATCCAAACCCAAAGCAACCATGCCACTAGGTAATACTGTTGTAATCCTCACCTGCACTATTCTAGCATACATTACATCCTACCAAACAGCTACAGTCATAACCCCCAACCATTTCCACTGCACTCTCACATCAACTCCCCTCAAACACCCACTCCATAATTTCATTACCACAACCACAAGCTACCTCTTCCCAGTACAACTATTCAATTACCAAACCCCCACCACATTTGAACACAAAATTTCCATAAAATACAACAATTTTTTTTATTGCATATATAAAGCTTATTCTCAACACTCTCTCTCTCTAAACTTGCTCTCAGTGGAGATGTGCACCCCAACCCTGGCCCCATAATTACCAATATCTACACAAAGCCCCTTCCAACCAACTCCCCCATCACCCAAATCACAAGCAACAAAAACCCAAATGACCTCCTCATTATGTCTCTTAACATCAGAAGTATCTGTATTAAAATCCAAGACCTCCATGTCTACATAAGCCTCTACTCCCCTGACAACATTATCCTAACCGAATCATGGCTCAAACCTCACATCAAAAGTGAGGAGATACTCCCACCTGGATACAACATCCTCCATAAGGACAGAATATTCAGAAAAGGAGGAGGTGTGGCACTGTTGTACAAACACCACCTCAATATCCAAATTCTCACCAAATCAGCTCCCCAGTTTGATAAGGAAGAAATACTTTATACCACCCTCAAATTAAACCCTAAAAAATCAATCAACATTATAGGGTGCTATTTTCCACCAGGCCAAAATATACCTTCCCTTGAAAACCTACTAGACTTGGCCAATCTCTCCCTACCCCAAGAAGCTATCATCCTCAGGGACTTTAACATCAGTTGGCTATCCTGCAATAGCAACCACGCAGCCCTCCACCTAAATCTCCATGGTTTCTCTCAGCTAATACAAACCCCCACTAGGATTAGTAAAAACCCCAATAACCACACCATTCTTGACTGGGTCTTAGTTAATTAACAAAGCCCCTCACATCTACCTATCAGGCTGTTTACCTGAATCCCCCAGTGACCATTCCCCAATCTTCCTACTTAAAAATCACATTAATGATTGCAAACCCAATAAGCACATACTTATTCGCAACAAAGCACATTTTAACCCCAACTCCTTCACCTCCTCCCTCCAGAATGTAAACTGGTCACCTCTAAAGTACCTCAACCTAGACAAAGCAGTCCATTTCTTTAACAGTACCTTCCTCAGCATCCTTAATTCCCATTCCCCCTTGAGAAACACCAGAATCAGAACTAAGAGCTGCCCCTGGCTACAAAAAACCACCAGGGGCCTTATGAAAACCAGGGATAAAACATGGGAATGCTGGCACATAACTAAAAACCCCTAAGACAGGTAACTCTTCCTTGAACTACATAACAAGGTCAAAAAGCAAGTAAAAGCAGACAATGCCCTTTTCTATCACACGTCCCTAAACTCCTCCCAAAACAACCCCAAGCAATTCTGGTCCACAATTAATTCTGTACTCTGCCCAGGAAAAGTAAACACCCCACTACCAACCACCCCTCTCTCAACCAGTAGCATTGCTGATTCCTTCAATAAACACTTCACAGAATCCGCACTATCCCTAACAAAAAAATGCTTCCCTACACTAATTCCCCCTTCACCCAACCCAAAACCACCCTTCCCTACCTTCTTTCTCTCCACAGTACCCACCTCCTACATAAAAAGACACCTGACAAAACTATAACTAGCAGTCAACTACCTGCCCGCTGAATACCTAAAGATAGCAGCTGATATCCTAGTTTATCCTATTTCCGTATTAATCAACCGCTCCATATCTGAATCCAGTGTACCTATGCTATGGAAAATATCACACATCATTCTCCTCCACAAAGGTGGCACCTCCACTGACCTCTCCAACTACTTCCATTGCCACCCCCTTCCCCCTCTCCAAGATGCTTGAAAAATGCATCAGCTCACAGTCTCCAAATTCCTCCTTAACAATAACCTCCTCTCCAATACCCAGCATGGTTTCAGACCACACAGCAGCACGACAACCGCTCTTCTCTCCTTCACCAACACTATCCTCCATCACAAAAACAATGGCCTCCTCTCCTCTGCTGTATTTCTGGATCTATCTAAAGCCTTTGACATTGTGTCATTGTGTCACACAGTCTACTACTCTCTGCTCTATCTGACCTCTCTTTTTCCACAGCAGCCACAGACTGGTTCCACAGCTATCTACAAGGCTGCCAGCAATTAGTCATCAGGGACAACAATCTATCCACTCATCTCCCTGTTACTCTCGGGGTTCCCCAAGGTTCCATCCTTGGCCCCCTATGTTTCTCCCTTTTCACCAACAACTTGCATACTGCCACCAAACATGCCTCCCTCATACAGTACACATATGATTCCACCCTTATCTGCTCAACCCCAACTCTAACAAAATTCCAACAGATCACCCAAGAATCTTTCTCTTCAGTTGAAAGTTGACTATCTAATGCCCAGCTTCTCTTCAATCCAAATAAAACCAAACTCCTCATCTTCCAATCCTCCAAACCTACCCCACATTTCACTATTCAAGCCAAAGATAATATCTTGATTTCACCAACAGTCCACACAAAACTACTTGGTATACAGATAGACAACAATCTCTAATTTGACACCCACATATCACAAACAATAAAAAAAAGTTCACAAAAAATGGGTGCCTTATATAGAAGCTGCCAATACCTCACCAAACCAGCAAGAATCTCTATCGCCAATTCCCAACTAATCTCCACCTACGCTACGCATGACCCATACTTACTAATCTTAGACAGTCAGACCTACACCAACTCAAAGCCTGCTACAATAAAATCACAGAATTTGCCACTGGTACCTCTTACTGCAGCCACCACTGTCTCTCCTTTAGAGACCTTGACTGGCTTGAACTCCCTCATCTCCTACACCAAACTCAACTTACCATTGCTCATAAACTAGTAAACTACCCTCTCCAAATCCCATCGCTCCATACAATTCTCCAACACTACCACTTTTCCTGACCACTATGCTCCGGCAATAAAAATCTATTCCAGGTTAGCAAAGCCAAAAACTCAGCAGGTAAAGCATTATTTTCCTGTGCTATATCCAAGCTCTGGAACAACCTTCCCACTACCATAACTACCCTTCCTTCCTGCAGTCTTTTCAAGACTGCACTTAAATCTCACCTAAATTCTCACTGGCTTTGTCCTTGTTCAAACCCCGATTGATAAACCTCCCCCTTTAACCCTTCTCTCCTTTCCCAGATTTAGATAAGAGTATCCCCTCTATCATCACTATAAAACTGAACTGAAGATTACTCCCTGCTTGTTAATCCTTCCAGGATTTAGTTAATCATTTAGTCTGTTATTATTATCTAGTAACTGTTTAGAAAATTTGTAGCACTGTGTTTTATTTCTTAAGTTCATAGGTAGGTACTAGGCTATTTGCCCTAGGGCCTATACAAGCCTAGCCAAAAAGGTACCCTGGCTTTTGCCACCCAAGAAAATTATTTTCCTGTGCCCCTGTCAAGCAGAACCACAGAAGTGATCCCCGGGGTGAATTTATAGGTACATAGGTAGGTACTAGGCTATTGGCCCTAGGGCCTATACAAGCCTAGCCAAACAGTTGGCAAGTGCAGGATTCAAGCCCCTACCTAACTACATTATGATACTACAGCAGTACGCATTTACACGACGTGCTATACACATTACTGTTATTTCTCAATGTTATAATTAGAGCTTACTACTCAATTGTACCTAATTTTTTTCTGTATTTCTCCATGTCATGATCACCTCTACTGTATACATACCTTGATTGTTATTGTTTACCATCTACCATGTTATTCTGTGGAGCTTTTCTCCCTGGACCTCTGCTGAAAAAGGACCTGCGTCCAGTTGGAATTTCCCAGTAAACAAATGTAATAAATAAATAATAAATAAATAAAAGAGTGATAATGCTTAGCAATTAATCCAGATTATCCAAAAACTGTACTTAAAGTTAAAACAAAGTTAGCCAGAACCATAAACAGTCAATACAAAATGTAGAAAATACTTGAAGTATTAATAAGGTAAGATCGTAAGCTTTCTATATAGGAAAGATGAATAGGAAATTAAAAGAACGTATAGGAGATCGTTTATTTGAGATAAGAAGATGCATATAAACAATGCATAGAAACAAATGCCCTGTATAAACATATTAAGGAGACCAATAATACACATTCTTTTAAATTTATAATATTGCAAGTAATTTATGAGCACTTAAGAGGTAATGATATTAAAATACAACAGAAAAAGAGGAAAACAAATGGATAGTTAGGTTTAGGGCACAGCAGTACCCAGGTTTGAATGAAATATTTAGTATTAAACCAATGCTAAAAGAACTATGTCACCAGGTTAGTTGAATGGTTCTTTAAATGGCTGTTTTAAATTTTAATTGCTTTTGATTAATTAATTCTAGGTCATGCGAGTTTGTTATATATAAATGAGTATTCTGCTTGTGATCTTACTTCACTAAAACATCAAAGATTTCCTACATTTTGTAGTGACTGTTTATGGTTCCAGATAGCTTTTTTTTAACTAAGTACAGTTTTTGGTTTATCTGGATTAATCTCCAAGTGTGATCTCTCTTTCATTACACTACCATACCCCCTCAGCTGTACAAGTGAAGAGCAAAAAAAAAAAAAAAAACTTTACTTTTGTGACAATGTGAGGTATTGCCAGCTATGCTAGGAGAAGTAGGGCAGTGGATGTTTAAAATATACCAGAGAAGCTAGCTGGAATTTAGTAAAGAATTCTATTTTATTTGACTATCAAACTGATTTGTACAGATGCCTGTGCTGAAAATGTATTTGTAAAGCTGTTTGTGTTAAAAATGTACCAACAGTGTGCCCTGCTGGATGGAAGAAGAGAGGCACATGTATTACTGTAACTGCTGAAATGTATGTATTGTAACAGAGGATACTGGAAGAGAAAAGATTAATCTCAATCCACCTGACTTTGAAAATAGTAAAAAATTAAATTACTACACCTGGGCCATAAAGATGTTATCTCACAGTTTTGAATGAAGCCAGAAATACAATGTCTGTAAGAGTATGGTTTATTAGCTACTGTGTGAAGAATGGAAGTGTTTTTTTAATGACTTCCAGGAGCTGCAGCAGGTCTTAGTGTATTATTGACAAATAGGTGCTAAGTCCTGGCAGTTTCTAGCAATGGGGGGGGGGGATTGCATTGGAACCAGAAGTCAGATGACTAAATGTATGTGATGTCATTCTGTAATCCATCACTAAAAATAATGTTTAATACTAGGTGAGACTGAAGTCTCAGAGCAGTCTGTTTTTGCAACCTCACAAAGAAGGACCCCTCACCTGCTTCATCTTGCCTTGCTCTAGTAAGTAACCAGAGAATAATTATTTAGATCAGTCAGGAAATATATACTGAGATTAGTTAAGTATTGTTTTTCTGTAACTGTGTGAACCTGTTCACCTGTGTTATCTTTAATATTTTCTGTGACTGAAACTCTGTGGGTTATTGTAAATAGATATTTAGTATTTTCATGTTCTTTTATTATTTATTACTAAATATATTTAAATGGTGCAGGATGGCTCAGTGGTGCAGTGGTAGTGTTGTCGCCTTACAGCAAGAGGTTCTCCTGTTTGATTCTCGGCTGGAGTGCCTTCTGTGCAGAGTCTGCATATCCTCCCTGCATTCATGTGGGTTTTCTCCAGGTACTCTGGCTGCTTCCCACATTACAAAGACATGTATCTGGAGTGTTTCTTCCCAGGCTTCCACAAAAAATTGGCTTTGTTCCAAGTTGGACTTTCCTGGTAAACAAATGTTAAAATAAATAAATAAAACTTTTCATTGTGGCTGGTCCTTTAGAGAATATTTTAACCTTCAAGAGTACTTATATCTGCTGGTGACACTGTGGCCACTCCTGAAAGCCTGGCTGTTTTGTCAACATTCCCATTTGTATTAATATTCATTTCACTCAGTATAATTGGGTACCCTTGCAAGAGCCTTAGAGTAGCTGGCTTTGGGATGTCTGATGGCAGTATAACTACCTTGTAGTCTGGGCAGAAGGGGGCATAGCTAGTAAATTTGTGCAGCCTTTCCCAGGTAGGGGTGTGTGTGTGTGTGTGTGTGTGTGTGTGTGTGTGTGTGTGTGTGTGTGTGTGTGTGTGTGTGTGTGTGTGTGTGTGTGTGTGTGTGAGAGCTACTTGGAGCACTGGTTTCACAGAGAGGATGCTGGAGGACTTGGCTTGGACACTCAGCTGAGGACTTAACTCTACAGCTGTACTAGTGGGGAGCTTTACTGGGGACCTGGAGAGAGACAGAGGGAGAAACCCAGACCCCGGGCTGAGTGTGTTCCCTGTGTGCTCTTAAGGGAAATTGTGTTTGATGCATCTGAAAATACTGGTTGTATCCATTTTTGTTCAAAGTGAACATCCTTCTCCAGTGTCAGTGGTGAGGATTGAGGCTCCTTGATTACTGGCCTAGAGTGGGGGCATCACAATTGTATTAAGCCAATTGTTGTATTGTAGAATCAGCTTATTACAGATCAATGCACCTCTCAAGCTCTTCCAGTGAAGAGCAAAAACAAAATAAAACACAAAATGGATGTTCCTTCAAGCCAGGTGGCCAGATGTACAACTCCCCTACCCTACATTGTGGCACACAGTTGCTACAGCTTATATCCTGCCTACAGAGAGCTCTACAGCACTCAGGTTTTAGTTTAATAAATAAAAAAGAGATTTTGTTTTTATCTTTTAAACTGTTATAAACTGCTTGCTACAATGTAGCATGCAGTTGCTACAGTTTAGACCACACACATAGACCTACAGCACTCAGGTTTGACTGCAAATGCAATCCTGTTTTTTAAATCCTGGTATTGCATTAGAGATCATGATTGGCTGATTGTGCCCCCCCAACACTTTGTGCCTGGAGAGTTGCACCTCTTGCCCCACCCTAGCTATGGTTACTGGGGGAAAAAAATATATATATAATATATATATATATATATAAATAAAAATAATATATATAAAAAATATATATATATAATATATATATATATATATATATATATTTTTATTTATATATATATATATATTTATTTTTATTTTTTTATTTTTATTTTTTTTTATTGAAGGGTTCTTGAGCAGGGGAAAAAGGCCCTTTTTCAGCAGAGGCCCAGGAGAAAAAAAGAAAAAGAAAAAAACAAACAGTTTACACACGTTAGACATACAGAGTAATTTACACAATACAAGACATTACACATTTTTTTTGGTACGTATTACAACAACAGAAGAAGTGCAGAAAAAAAAAAAAAAAAAATATTAATTTTAAAAATAAAGGTAATAAATTAGGTTGTGGTTTGAACTGTTTTGGAATGTAGGTAATACATATACATAGTACACAGGTACAGTACATACATTGTAGATTAGCCAGTTGTTGTGAAGTAAGAAAAAAAATTATTATCAATTCTAGATTATTTAGTAATATGTTATCCGCTTTCACTATATATATATATATATATATATGTATATATATATATATATGCATATATATATATATATATATATATATATATATATATATGTATATATATATGTATGTGTGTGTGTGTGTGTATATATATATATATATATATATATATATATATATATATATATATATATGTGTGTGTGTGTGTATATATATATATATATATATACACACATACACACCCTGGTAAAATCAAAAAACAAAAAGTGGGATGGAGATAAGGAACAACTACTGCACCAATAATTATTCAAATATCTATTATTATGGTAAGTTTACTTACAGAATTGTACTATGTCCATTATATTGATCATTGCAGCAGCCTTTATATATTTAGGAGGTGGAAGGGGAAGGGTCCAGGAGCCCCTGGAGAATGGTCCTAGCAAAGCCTAATCTAGACCTACAGAAGGAATCAAGTTTGTAGTGCCTTCTAAAAGTATGTATAGAGGACCAAGCTGCTGTTTCTAGAATACTTCTAGAATCTAACCCTTTTTAAAAATCCATATATGAAGCTAATGCCCTGGTAGAGAGGGCCTTGACCCTGCCTGGAATAGTTTTGTTGACGTGAGAATAACAAAAGGTAACAGCCTGAGGCTACCATATGGACATAGTATGTTTTGACTCATTCTGTCATGATACTACCGGAGTTGTCTGTGGTCATTCAAGATATAGTGTCCTTTCTTCCTAATTTTTAGGTCAGGAAAGAAAATGGGGAGATGGATAGTTTGGCTGAAAGTAAACTGGAATAGCACTGTAGGCATACAATATGGATTAGTTCTCAAATAAACATTGCCTTGGTGAAAAATGAGATAGGCTTGACTCATCATAAAAGCTTGCAACTCAGATACTCTTCTTGCAGAAGTCAGAACAATGAGTAAAGCTGTTTTCCATATTAAGAACCCCAAGACAGCCAGACGAGCTGGTTTAAATGGAACAAGTGTTAGCTTCTCTGACACAAAATTATAATCCCAAGGAGGGGCCACCAGTTTTCCTGACAGTCTCTTATACAAAACCCCTTTCAAAAACATTTTGAAATGAGAATGAGAATGCCTTGAAAGAGAAGAATCCAGGTGCAGACATGCTGAAATGTCCGATAAATGACCCTTAATGGAGGAGTAAGAAGGCCCAAATATAGTAACTCACACAAACACTGTAAAAGCAGAGAAACACCAGCTGTAAATGGGTGTCGGTTATGTTGTTGGCACTAACTACTTTTCCAGTTGCTAATCTATGATCTTCTAGTACTAGACTTTCTTGCCCCCATTAGTACTTGCTATACATCCTCAGTAAAGTGGTGACTAAAGGGAATTAAGACCCTATCATCCAGGCAGCCAGTTGAAGTTGATCGTGGTCAAGGTGCATCAAGCACTCCTATTTTTGTGTGAGTAGATCCATTCTCTGAGGAAGCTTGTGGTAATTGCCCCTAGCTATTTTCAAAAAAGGGAGGAGCACTACTGCCTGGGTGAGAAGGGAATTACTGCAATAATCTTGGATTCCTTCTGAATCTTCAGAAGTACCCTGGATATCAGGGGAAAGGGTGAAAAAGTATACAGGAACATTCCTAAGGACAGAAAAGGATTCTGTCTTCCAGGCCTTCTTTCAAGGAGTTCTGGAACAGAATTTTGCCAGCTGATTGTTCAGAGAGGAGGCAAAGAGATCTACTTAAGGAACTCCCCACAGATGGATCAAATCTTGGAAGAGCACCTAATCTAGTTTCCATTTCTAAGGATCTAGCTTTGTCCCACTCAGCATGTCTGGAACACAGTTTGTCTCTGATATGATGTAGGATGTTACTAGAGTCACTCAGGGACGTCGGGAGGCATACGCACTGTACTGATTTCAGTACAACTTATTTAGAAGGGGGGTAGCTTTTTATTTTTTCACTTATTTTTTTTTTATATTTTTCGTGCTTTAGCTGCGCTATGACGTCAGCTGATCAGGGCTATCAGCCAGTCGGAATGGAGCTCGCCTCGCACGTATTTCCGGCTGGTTCAAATGCTTTTGCGAGTCGGAACAAACCAGCTGGATTTATTTTTGGTTAGAAGGCTTCATTTCCGATAACGCTTTATGTTATTTAGGTCTCGCTTCATTTTCAGCAAGGATGTTATTTTCGGCAAGGATTTTATTTAGAAGGTCTCGCAGCAATGCTCGAACAGAGGGTTGCTGAGTAAGCTGAAATAATGTTATGTTCAGAAAGGGTGTGTGTGTGTATGTATGTGTATGTATGTGTGTGTATGTTTTTGAATTTGTTAAGAGTTCAGCCGGAAAGTTTAACATTTTGCTCTAGTATTTTTTTCAGGCAGTGAACAGTATATTTAGTGTATAGACTGCTGTGATATAGGCTTCATTTATTTCTAACAGTTGTGAGCTATGGTGAGAACTGAAGTTGTATTCCCCAGTTGTGGTGAGAAGTGAGAAATGAAGTTGAATTCCCTCATTACTATTTTTGTTGTTTGTCCAGGTTTTTGTGCTAAGAGGTTGAGAGCTATCTAATAGCCATTAAGTTTCAGTCTTCCTGTTTTGCAAACTGCTGATTTAGACTGTAGTGCATATGGTTCTGGGTTCAAGACATGCATGGTGGTAGCACAGCATTTTATTCTCGCAACTTTCCAAAATTATACAAGCAATGTTTAAAATGTGTCCCTGGTTTTTGGGCTTTTGTCCCCCCCCAATAAATGTTGGCTTTTTCCAGATTTCTTGTGCTGCAAAGTTCAGAGATACAGCTGAGTGTCGACTACATTTTACAAGGAGCTGAGAGCTGCAGGGGAGCTAAAGTTTAGTGCTGCTTATGCTGACCCTGTTTATATTCTTAACACAACAGGTAGTGCACTTGCTTTTGATACAGAAGGCTGTGGGTTCTTCTCCCACAGTAGGTAGTTGCATTGCTGATACTGTACTGTGTTGTAAAGGGGGGTGGATGCTGTACTCCTTTTTGGCAAAGATATCTAGTAGCAACTATGAACCTGTTATCAGTTTGCCATCCATTCCCTATTGCAATATTACTAGCGTATCACTTTTTTTAATGCAACATAGGCAATTTATTCGTCAAGGGCAACAGGCACTTTATTTGTAGATGAAACAATGAAATATAAAGTTGTTTGTTAGCAGCAACCGCTTCATTAGTTGCAGATTTCTTTAATGTGGAATCGTGTAGATGGCTTTTACTAGTTCAGAGATTGTGCATATTTACTGATACTGGTGGACTGTAGAAGTTTGAGTAGACTTTTATGATGGAAATGTTCTGAACTGGGCTGTTTTGTCATTATTGGTGCATGCATTTTGTTTCATTGTTTACTGGAAAAGTGTTCAAACTAATAAATTTAAAATGCTCTCTAACAACTATACTGTATTGTACAAGGAATATAATTTAATACAATCAGGAAGGTGTATCAAAGAGCACGTATGTTCCATGTGCAAGGGGCCTATGATTTGAAAACCACACAAAGTTAATCTTTATCTGCCACTGGCAAAATGTATTTTCTTTGAATGTGGGTTTCAATGCTGTTTCAATGAATGTGAGTTTCAAGGGCAGAGAAGTTTTAATGCTAAGTCTAGTTTCATTGTGAGACTGCATTGCTTTGTTTAACAGACATTTATTGGTGTCCGTGCTGTAAAATGCAAAATAAAAGTTTTCTAGTAAATCATTTAGGAATGAAGTCACTAAATAATGACAGGCATTAAGTTTCAGACGTCATAACCTTCAGAAAAATGCATGCTAAAGCAAGACCTGTTATTCTATCAACTGTCTTAAGTTTATACAAGATCAATATTTAGTATTGTTTGTATGTTCCCCCAATATATTTGGCCTTGTCCAGATTTCCTGCATGAAGAGGTTGAGACTGAGGTACGTGCAAATAAATCACTTTATAGAATTAGGAATATCCAAACCTCTCAACTGTTCCCAATTTTGGCTCAAAATGTTGCTCCCCCCTAATAATCCCTCCACAAAAATAGCAATTTTGGAAGAAAACATGGAGGCTTTACAATTATAAATAACTAATGATCATAGTTATACACTACTTTTATTTCAGAAATGCATGTAGATTCTCTAATTTTGTCAGCTGCTCAAGCTAACAGTGCTCATATTAAAATGGTGTCCCTTCTTTGACAGGTTCCCAACTGTATTGTCTGGCAATTTTATATTTTTGCATCACATCTTTGGTCCGTTTTTCATAAAATTGCGGTTTTCTGGCAAATTTAGTGGCAAATTGTTAAAGACTGAAGTTAGAAAATAATGGCAGACATTTGAGTTTCAGATTTCATACCTTTCAGAAAATTCGTACTAATGCAAGACCTACTACTATTCTATTATCTTTCTAAATTTATAAGGGCAATATTTTTTAAAAAAAAGTCTTTATTTTTGGGCCTTTGCCTCAGTTTATTTATGGATTTGTTGCTCTAAAAGGTTGAGAGGTGTGTGTGTGTGTGTGTGTGTGTGTGTGTGTGTGTGTGTGTGTGTGTGTGTGTGTGTGTGTGGTAGGTAGCATACCTCTCAACTGTCTGAATTTTGCAGAATGTCCAGATTTTTGCCTCATATTTTTTGTCTGTTCCTCATAAATTTTGTGATTTTCTAGAAAATCATTGAAGGCTAAAGTTACTAAATAATGACACATTTGAGTTTTAGACTTCATGTCCTTTAGAAAAACTCATACTAGCACAAATCCTGTTATTCTAGCAACTTTCTAAGTTCACGAGAGCATTATTTAATATCTGTCCCTGTTTATTTTAGGCTTTGTCCATATTTCTTGCACTAAGAGGTAGGTGGGGTGTGTGTGTGAATGAAACACCCTAGTTAGGGGTAGCAGGTGGCTAGTAATTTACTCAAGCTCAAAACCTGTACCTTAGTTACAGAAAACAAAAGCATGAATACTCTACCCCAACTACCATGCTGTATTTTTCAAAGAACTGGCTTTCGGGTTCATTTTCAATTCAAGGAACCGGGTTTGAGTGAATTTATATTATATTACTGAAGAGGCATTACAGCTAATGCCCCTTCATCGATACTAAAAGAGCGAACCGTGAATTACGAGAATGGCCATAGCTTGGCTGGGGAGGGGGGTGGCAGTTTGAGAGCTGTGAGTACAAATTTGAAAATCCTAGCTACACCCCTGCTAGAGTGACATTGTGCTGTGAAGTTATGTCCCAAGCTAACATGGCTAATCTGCAAAGGGGAGTAAGCTCTGTTTTTCCCTTGTTTGTTGATATACCACATGACTGTGGTGTTGTCTGTAGGAACTTGAAGAGGTCCAGGACACCAAAGATTATTCAGAGAGTTACTGCTTAGATGGCATCTCCTTTATAGTTATGTGCTTGCACCTGTCATTAGTGTCCTAAATACCTTGTACTTTTATCCCTCCTGAAACTGCTCTCCAATACAATCCAAGGCATTTGTAATGACTGACTGCTTTGGGAAAGGTGAGAAAGGAAGATCTGGATTTAGGGATATTTGCTGTCTCCACCAAGTGCTTTTTCTTATGACAATCTGTAGAACTGGGATTAAAGAAAAAAGTGAGTGTCGGTGTTGGGACCAAAGTGACTTCGGTTACCATTATATCTTTCTCATGTGGAGTCTTGCCAAGGGTATCATGAGAATCATAGATGCCATGAGACCCAAAATCCTGAGGTATTCCTCTCACTGTGATTGAACTCTGAGTGGAAAACCCTAGAAAAAGATTTAGGTATAGATAGATTTTTCTCTGTGGAAGAAAATCTCTTTGAGCTAAGGTGTCTAGCAGACAATCCTGGGAACACAATCCTGTGTGAAGGAGTCAAAAAAGAATTTTCAGTGTTGTCTTGGAATCCCAGCTTGTGTAAGAGAGTCCTCACCCAGTGAGATTCCTGACACTTTGAAAAAGACATTGCAAAGATAAGACAGTTGTCTAAATATGGAAAAATGTGGACATCCTGCATCCTGCAATGAACTACAACTAGAGCTAGACACTGTGAACACTCTTGGTGCAGTGGATAGTCCAAAGAGTAAGGAGGATAATTGATAATGTGATCCAGACTCACAGAACCTTAAGAAACACTTAAAGTCTAGATGAATATGGATATAAATAGAGTTACTGAGGAACATAAATTCAGCATTTCAAACTTGGGCATTATCACAAAATTGGTTTAGGAAAGAAAGATCTAGAACTGGTCTCCAAGAATTTTCTTTCTTTCTTTGGCTCCAAAACATCCTTGAATAAAAACCTTTCCTAATCTGGCTGGATCTCTCCCCAAGACGACATGCGTTGAAGGACGGGGGAAATAGAGGAGTATGATCTGGTGGATGAGGAATTACCCCTTGCAAAGGAGGAATTTCCTCCCACTGCCATCTGTAACCTTGATGAATGATCTTCAGAACCCATTTGCCTGAAAATATCTTTTGCTAAAGAGAAAAATGGAGATTCAGATTTTCTGGAAGGGAAAAAGTGACTGCCAGGGTGGGAGGGTAGGCATGGTCCCTTAAATATTCATTCTGACTCGTTGGACTGTCCTTGGTTTTGGGAGTCCCTGTATACTTTTGGAGCCCCCTTGCCATTTCTTTTTAAATGTGTGCTTTCCAGCATTTTGCTGAGATTGTTTCTTTTGTTTATTGCCAAAATTGGATGAGAGGTTAGAAAATCCCTTTGTAAATTTGGAAAAGTAGGGCTGAAAAATCTTAGAGATTCCCCAAATCAACTTACCCCTCTCATCACACTTTTTGATGAGCTCTGCAGCAGATGGACCACAAACTAAATCTCTATCCAGGGAAGGATTTAAAATCGCATTTTTCATATAATCTGGGAGATTCTGAGAATGCAGCCAGGCAAACCTTCTCAAAACCGTACCAGTGGTCATAACCCTCGAAGATGTATCAATACAGTCATGCACACACTTTAAACAATGAGTTGTAACCTGTAAGATGGAAGAAATTAATAAACTTAAAGCAGATTTTTACTCGCACGAAGAAACTGTGGACAAAACATTCTTCATACTTTTGCAATTAGTCAGAATAAACTTTAATATGTGAGTTTGACAATTCAAAACTCTGAAAATCAAAGTTGCTGAAACATACACTGTTTTTCCCATACTTATCAATTATTTTTCCATATTTGACAGAACGTATATGATTGGAACTAACTAAATGTTTTGCAGGAGTAGCATTAACTAAAGCATGTACAAAATTTAAAAGACTGAAGAACTTTATACAATCTATTTGCCTGTTTAGGGGCAGCAGGATGACTGTCAATAAATTGCAGGAGGTGACATACAGAACCCTCAAAGTTGACAGCACTGCAGGAATATGTGAAGGTTTGAACCTATGAAAATTCCATCTATAACTACTCATAATGTTTTCTGAGGGACTGAGAAACCTTAGTGTTCTCCCACTGAAAACATTGGCACATTCTGGAAATATTCTCAGATAAAGAGATACCCCCTCAAGGAGAATCTGAGCAGAAATCCCAGCATCTGTTCTTTTATATTCCTTTCAGATTCAAACTCTTGAATCTCTTCAAGAAAAGAACATTACATCCTTTATTTTATCAGAAACCACCTTATAAGAAGGGTCAATAGCCTGAATTAAACCCTGAGCCAAATCTAGTAAACTACTCCTGTCTAGGGGAAAAAAAGTATGATTTGCCTTCTCAAAACTGATTAATTTTACAAAGTATCTTAACTTACTCCCATGATCTATGCAAAATGCTTAGCAACTCATCTTATCAGGAAACCCCAACGATGATAGCTTTTAGGGTCTATATTATATATTTGAATGCTTAAGAACGAACTTTAGTGATCGAACATTTAAATGTTCGAATATATTAAAAAACAAAATTTAAAAAAAAACACAAACTAAAGGGTTTAAGTGGGGGGGGCAAGCTCCCCTGCACCCTTACTTAAATATACCAACTCAGAGATCGCACTTCAGTGTGCTATAGTGTGGAAATAGAAAATTTCCCATTACCTTCACTATAGTGTGATCTTGGGTGTAGGAGGGCTTGCCCCCTTGCTTACACATTTAGTTTTTCTTATTTTTTTTTAAACTTTTTAATATATTTGAACATTTAAATGTTTGATCACTAAAGTTCATTCTTTAGCGATTCGAACATTTAAGTGTTCGAATATATAATACAGACCCTAACTTTCATAAGTAAAATTTTGTATAATAAATCTACCACAGCCAATATTATCTCAAAATGATATAACATATTAATTATGTGTTCCATAAACCAGAAATATTGGAATTTTATATTTAAGGGTTATTCTTTTAATTTCTCCCAAGATGAAAAACAAAAAAATTGTGCTATCCATCAAACATACCTCATGGTCTCAATATTGGAGCATTGCCACTTAGAAATACCTTCATAGGGCTTTTCTGACACCAAGTGAAATAGTTAAATGTAATAACTGTTGTACAGCTTCCTGTTGGAGATGCACAGAACATACTAATGCTGATTGGTTTCATATATTTCATGACTGTCCTGTTAAAAAGTTTTTGGAACAGTACTGATGATTTTCTCAAAGCATTATTCATTGATTGCTTTTCATTAACCAAATCATTCATTTTTTTTAATGTAAATGAAGGATATTCTCTGAACAAGAATAACTCAGATTTATTATGGTCAATACTGGCTGTCGCCAGAAAATGTATTACCAGAAGATAGAAAACTAACAACTCTCCAACACTTGAAGACTTCCTGTCTTCAGTGAAAGAACTGGCAATTAAGGAAACTAAGACCAAAGAATTCAGAATCTATCCAAAGACTGTAGTTAACAATCCTTAGACAAAAGTTTTATCACTTATTGAGACTCTGCAAATGGTACACAACTCTTTCTGAACTGACATTTTTGTTAAGGAAATTGTTTAACTTGCATGTAATCTGCAATTTTACTTCAGACCTTTGTACATATTGTAATTTTTTTTTCTTTCTTAAGCTAATATTTTTATTCTAGAATGGGAAAACATTGTGAATTTGCTGTTTTGTTTATGAAAAATTCAATAAAATATTTGGATTAAAAAAAAAAACAGGTCTTTGTCAACAAAAGTGCCCAATTCCCTAATAGCTGAGTAAGCTTTCAAAGGGGTGTCACCTGTGTGGTAGGTACACTGATACCCAGTTTTGCCTAAGGATACAATGTTGCAAGTCTTGGCATTTAGTTTTAGATTGTAATTACTAATTGGTGCATGTTAGTCCCTGTTGAAGAATTTGGAAGTCTGATGGGGAGTTAATGACAGCTCCAAGTTTGCAGTCATCTGCATACTTGGTCAGCCTCAGGCCCTTGATATTAGCCTTAACATCAAAGATGGAAGTGATCTTAGTTATCGCTGGGGGCATGAGTGGTAACTATTCTTTTTGAAGAGGGTGAACCTTTCACACTAATGGAGTGGATTCTATTAGTTAAAAAGCTTTCTATCCAGTGAGTAACATACAGGTTTGCAATCAGTTTGATTAGCTTATTGATAATACGAGAATGTAAGATGATATCAAAGGGCTTGGCCAGGTCCAGACAGGTACTGTGAAACAATTTTCCTAAGTTTTATTTATTTATTGATTGACATTTGTTTACCAGGAAAGTCTGACTGGGTCAAAAGAGCTCATTTTCAGTGGATGCCTGTGGAAAAAAGCTCCATAAAATGGATCAGTGACATGTTTAAGGAAGCCCACCAGGTTCAGGAGGCAGAATTTGCCTTTAACAAACTCAGCCTGGCTAGGGTCTAGGGCTTGTTGACTGATTGAGTTCTTCATAAAAAGTTCCATAATGATGCATTCTATTGCTTTGCAGCTAAGGCTGATCAAGCTTGCAAGTCTATAATTTCCAGGATCAGTGGTGGACCCCCCTAGAGGAATGGGATGACTACTGCAATTCTCCATTTCTCTGGCATGAATCCAGTAAATAGGCTGATACTGAATACTCTTAGTAATGAGTCCTCCAGGCAGTGTCTGGTGCTGACAAGAAGGCAGCCTGGCACATTATAAGGACCCATGGAGCAAGTGTTTTTGGCCTTGGAGATAGCATTCTGGACTTGCTTGGAGGTGATCAGAGGGGATTGATGTGAGAGTACAAATAAATTAAAAATTAGTGGAAATAGGGGTGTAAAATTGCAGTTGAATTTGTCTGCTAATATGTTAGGTGTGTTCTCAGGGGCAAAGTAAGTGCTACTGTTCTGTATTACCTCTGTGCATTGCTGGGCATTACCTCCAAAGTTTCTGACATGGCTGAAGAAGGCTTTGTGTTGTCCTTTACGCAAGTAGTAATTCTAAATTTGTACTTTTGGAAATCTATATTTTTTCTGAGTCTTTTGTTGATCTTTGAGTTCTTCTAAAGATAATGTGGTATTAATTTTACTTTTATGGACTATGCGTCTCTTCTTATTATTGTATAGTTTGCTTGCACTAGTGTTCCCCAGTAGGGGTTTATTCCTGAATTTTGTATTGTATTGTATTTTATGGGGGTAGATATCTCACTGCATGCTTTGAGGAGGGTATAAAAATTATGCTCAAATGCGTCAGCATGCAAGATGGGATCACTGAAGTGAGGAGAGCACTTAAATTTCATCAGGTCTTCAGCTGGCTAGATTAAGTTGCCTTAGAGTCATTTCTAAAGACAGAAGGATTTTGTGGTAAGTCAGGTTTTACCCTCATAGTGAGTGTTACCGAATGGTGATCAGATCTGACCAGTGATATCATAACTGTGGGTGTTAAGAAGTGGATAGAAATATTAGTGAACAGTTTCAATATTTTTTTGTTGTTGGGACATGAGCCAGTTGTTCTAAGATGCTAGCATTATTGAAGTTCAGGAAACGTTGTGCTTTTTTTACAAGTGGTGTAGGTTTCTTTGTTGGATTAGTTGAAGTCTCTCATGAAACTAATGTTAGACTTGATAGGAAGAGATGTCAGTTTGTTGAAATATGCCTCATGGGTAGCAGATGGTATGGCGGGAGTACTGTATGTAACTCTGATATGGTATAGACACCTATTTACTGTGAAAAGGATCTGAAGTTCATGGTCATTGTCTTGGCTTAGGAGTCTGATGTTGAGTTAGTTTCTTAGGAATACAGATACCCCCCTCCAATAACACCAGCCAGTCAAAAAAGTAGAATCATCACAAAATATATAACTGTAATATTCAGAAAGTATGGCCATCTGTCCATGAAAAAGTACAGGAACACATTCTCTCTTTACTGTCACACTGAGAATTTAATTTACCATTCGTAACTACTCACAACCAAATAAATGACACTATTATGCAATAGCATCTTTAATTGCTATGGTGTGAAACAGGATTTTTTGTACCTCTTATTTTTGTATTCATATGTCAGTTGTTTATGTCCCACTGATTTTAATTAGTCTCAAGATTTTGTGATCTTGTAAAGAACAAGTAGAGAAAAAGTGTTGCATTCTTTCTAGGCTCATCTTCTCTTGACTGCTACTTTGTTTTTCTTTTCTTCAGGAAAGATTAAAATATTAAACACCTCAAGGCTTCTTCAAAGTGACACCCAGAAATATGGCACACTACTTTTTCATGATTTTATCTAATCAAATCACAGTAAGTAATAATTCAAATTTCTGGATTGAAACCTTCCAGGTTTCTGCAAAACTCTCTACCACTGAAAGAACTCCTGGTTGTTGCAGCTGACCATTTTGAACAATAATTTATATTCCTTTATCTATACTATATAGTATAAACCTATACTTTTCAAATGTATTTCTTAGCTTTTGCAAATATCTTTCTTTACTTCTGATATCATGCAACATTTAGATGTTCTTCATGATATTCAAAAAATAACAGAACACTGTAGCCGTGCTTCCAGTCTTTATTCTCATACATGTATTTTCTATACTCAGTGATCTATACCTCCATATACTATAATAACCTACTATTGTTTGCTGTCCTTTGCAACCCATTCCTACATATTGCGCTGTCTAATTCCCTCCATATTCTTTCATACCTGAGAAGTATATGTTCTTCCAAGTTTCCATGATGTTACTGGTCTACATTTATATGTCAGCAATGCTTACCCTCCCTTTCTGTATCACTGCTTGCAGTGTCTTTATCTTCCTACCAGATTGTAATACATAGCAGCATGGTCTGAAATACCTTTACTAGTTTCTTTGCTTACTTCTGTATCTTCTTCTTCTTCTTTCGGCTTTTCCTGGTTAGGGGTCGCTACAGCGGATCATTTGTCTGCTCATGATTGGCAGTGGAGTTTTATGGTGTCGAGTTGCCAGCCCAGCGCCCAACATTCCACAGAAGGCACACACACTCACACCTAGGGCCATGTCTTTGGGATGTGGGAGGAAACCGGAGCACCCGGAGGAAACCCACGTGACCACAGGGAGGACATGCAGACTCCGCACAGAAGGCACCCGAGCCGAGTATCGAACCAGAGAACCGCTTGCTGTGAGGTGACAACGCTAACCGCTGCACCACCATGGCCACCCTCTTTACTTCTGTCTAATATTTCTTTTTGGCTTATTGTCTGAGTACCTGCTATACTCCTTTGATTTTATATCCCCCGTTATGAATTAAAGGCACAGTCAGTGAGACATGCATTTTCAATCCAGCTCTGATCACAACAGTTCCTCCCAACAAAGATGGAATATGTTTAATTAATTTTTAATAAGTCTTTCAAAAGAACCAATGAAAGTATTACTAAGTTGTGATATCACAATACATCAGTATAAAACACGAATGTGACATTTTGTGAAAGTCAAATCAGTTGCAAATGTTGCTGGATATAGAAGAATACTGAAGCTTGAAATTTGTTGCACAGTATTATACGTTGTATTACATAGCTATGCTTTTTATATGCACCTGCTTAGGCAGTTGCTGGTAAACTGTTTGTATCAAAGATGGAGTCTCTCCATAACAAAGAGATGTATTCTCTGTTTCATCTTCCCCAGCATATTACCAGTCCTGAATATTTTTTATGTTCAGATCATTGTTTGACTATATATCACAAAAACCCACGTATGGCTTTATTTGTAAACATTTATGAAAGACATACTGCCTTATCTAAGCAGTATAAGTAAATGGACAAAATATTTACATTGTTCAGCAAAGGTAGTGGTTGCCTTGAATCAGTTAGTTGTCTTCAGAATTATCAACAAGGCAACAGAGAAGGATCCAATCTAATTATGAATCTGATGTATTGTAAATAAGCTGTTTAAGAATGCATTACTTTTGAGAAAAATATATGAAACTGATGAAATGCCTTGACATGAGTTTTCTATTGTCATAATTTAAAAGAAGATTTAGTTTTCAGTTTATTTATTAATGAGTGATATTTTTATTTGTACCTCCCTGTGGTCGCGTGGGTTTCCTCCGGGTGCTCCGGTTTCCTCCCACATCCCAAAGACATGCAGTAGGTAGATTGGACACTCTAAATTGGCCCTAGGTGTGAGTGTGTGCCTTCTGTGGAAGGTTGGGCGCTGCGCTGGCAACTCAACACCGTAAAAACTTCACTACCAACCATGAGCAGACAGATGATCCGCTGTGGCGACCCCTAACCAGGAAAAAGCCGAAAGAAGAAGAAGATATTTTTATTGTACACCGACAATTTCAACTGCTCTATTCTCTTGATATGCCCAAACTGATAAGAGCTCCATTAAAGCTCTTCTAAGATTTATGGCTAAGGGACATCACTATGTGAGTGAAGCTGCATTGAGTTTTGCTGATTTTTACCTTAAAAGTACTGGATAGAAAGCAAGTATATCTCATGGTTATAACAGATGTCTTATCATGAGAACTGAAGTAATAGGTGACTTGTTATTAATCCTTATGCTTGAAAATGCATTTTATATTAAAAAATTCTCCTGAATAAAGTGCAGCAGCTTTGAAATGGATAATCAGAACATCTTCAGACTGCTCATCCAGTCTGACTGATGTGTTAATAGAATTAACTTCTATGAACAAAAAATAGCCACTGAAGCCAAAAATGACTACAATTCTCTTTCTTTAGATGTGTCAGGATGTAAAGAAATAACAGGCAGCAATGATCAGAGCTATACTATAAAGATACTGTTGACAATGATCCAAATAAAATACCTATTATACCATGACCCCCCATTAATATAATTTAAAAAGCAGCGGAGATCTCCATTGCTTTTTAAGTCCAACAGAGATTCTCCATTGCTTGCAATGGAGATCTTGCTCTCTGATGTACTGCATATTATTTTTTCTTAAATAATGTCATTGTACGTATATACCACATGGTGGGGTGGGTAATGCTTTGTTTTGGTTTGGTTTGCTTTTCCCTGGGCTTTGCCAACCCAACCAAAAACTGTGGGTGTGTTCCAGCATTACCCACACCCAGGCGTGGGTTATTGCTATAATATCCTAGCTTTAAAATTTGGTGCAAATTTTACTCCACCTCAGGTATAGCTATTGACAGATTCCACAGTTCTAGCCCTCCGTAATAATTACTGTGGAATATGCACTCTTAGCCCACTAAAAAGCTACAACTATCTCATTAATGGTGCCTAATAACATACCAGATTTCTGACTATAAATACCAATTATGGCCTATCTGAACCCCTACGTAATCTTTTTAATTTAAGATTCTCTTCTGGATATGTTCCCACAACCTGGAAACATACCTCTCATCTGTCCAGGTTTTTGCAGAAATGCCCATATCTTTGCTTCATATTTTGGTCTGTTCCTCATAAAAGTTGTGGTTTTCTGACGAATCACTGGGGATTAAAGATACTTAATAATGGCATTCATTTGAGTTTTAGACTTTATATCCTTCAGAAAATGCATGCTAACACAAGTCCTGTTATTCTAGCAATTGAGACACTGATTTAATGACACATTTGGATATTTGCAAACAACCATACGCTCTCCTAAGGATGGCAAATTCCAATGAATACAGTAAAGGTTTGTTGTATTCATTGATAAAGGCTGAATAGCCTAAGTAACATCTGATCGAAAGAAAAAACTTCAAAAAATGGAAATTATAAATAATTACCTCTTTCACTCATTATTACTACTGTCATTCCTTTTTTGCTTATTGGATATTTGGCAGTGTTCAGAAATCCTTAGTATTAAAGACATATTTTAAAATGGAAACCTCAAATAACATTCAAATTGCTAAAGTACAGTTCTTTCAGACTACTCATATGTTGAACATCTTAAAAACAGCTTTTAATTTCTGCAAATCTTTCAGCCTTATATGTATTTATATGATCAAATGTTTAGAAAACACAAAGGCACTCCGAGTTTTGAATGTATCTGCTACAGGAACTTGAAATCCATTTGCCAGCAAACATCATGGAAATGGACCAGATAGACCCTGTCCAGAAGAACTACCTGATCAGTCTGTATAATCTCTATACTGAATCATCAATGTGCAGATCATCAAGACGGAACATATTGGACCACACAAGCACTGAAACAATCTGACCCAACAAATGCATCAACTTTGCAAAACCATTTTTGTTTCCCTGCACTTTGATATACCAGGCTGTGTCTCCACCCCACAACTTTAAATGTACTAACTCTTGACACAATAGTGGAGAAAAGGAATAAATTCCCCCACCCTACTGTCTCCTTATCTCTCTAAGACACAGCATGTACTAATCTATTGCAGTGTAAGTGAATGGCACACAACGATCCATGGCCAATTACTTACACAGTTGCACAGCTGTGATATGCACACATCAGTGTAATCCACTCCAATTAAATAATTTGGTACTACAGATTGATGAAGTACATATTGATAAAGTACATGTTTCCCTATGCAAATGCCAAGTATTACTATATTCCAGATATCTCCTCTTATTGTTTCATTTTTTTTCTTGGTCAGTCTATTATGAAAACTCTTGCTTGTTTTAACATCTCAGGGTTTTCCTAAATCTGGTGGAAAAATACTTAGTGACATACTGCTTGTTTTATACAAATTACCTTTATTGTCTTCCAGATGACTCTGATCAATCTGTATAATCAGAAAATCAAGGAACAACTTCATACATCTTTTTAACAGTAATTTTGAACTGGACATGACTTCTAAGCCCTTATCTTAAAACCTGACTTATGTACAAATAACCACACATGTATTATGGTGCTTATGTTACAGATGTAACCTAGTTCCATGCCCCCTTCCTTTAGCATGCGTATTCTTGCATCAAAATTGCAATAAATAAAAATAACAAATTTAGTCTATATGCCGCGGTGGTACAGTGGTAGCATTGTTACCTCACAGCAAGAGGTTCTCCCGTTTGATTCTCTGCTGGGCTTGGGAGTGCCTTCTGTGTGGAGTTTACATGTCCTCCCCATGGTTGGGTAGCATTCGAAAGACATGCGTGCGTAAATGGGACGTGCTGTCGTTGAAGGTTGGGCATTGAGCTGGCACCTCGGCATTTCGTAAAAATCTACTGCCAATCATTAGCAGACCGGAGTTCCACTGTGGCAACCCCTTACCGGGAAAAGCCAAAAGACAAACAACAACAATCTTTAGTCTAGTCATACACAAACGTACTCTCCTTACTGAAATGGATGCTTTTCAATTCCCTGTAATATAATTAAGCAGCCTATCTTTAATCTTACATGTCTTCACAGTTTCATATTAGCCCTTTTCTATTCTGTACACTTGCTACTCATTTGTCCTTTTCCTGTCTTACAAAGCGCCTTTGCAATCATTCTTGCATTAATATGTGCTTTATTATCTATTTACTTGTATTATATTTTTTTACTGTTCATGCTTTAGTTTGAGGCAATAACTCCTGTAAAGTATAGCACGTTAGTTGTTTATTAGTTGCTATATTATTCTTGTATCACTTGCATCTACTTATCTTGTCTTGTTATCTTTACTGTTTGCATCTACTTATCTTGTCTTGTTATCTTTACTGTTTGTCTTGTATTTTTGTATTGTAACTACTGACCTTGTCTCCTTACTGCTTATTTCCTGTACTATTGGAGCTTTTCTCCTTGGGTCTTTGCTGAAAAAGGGCCTCTGCCCAGTTGGACCAACCCGGTTAACAAATATTAAATAAATAAGTAAGTAAATAAATAAATAGTTTGGCTGGAATCAAATTATAAGTATGGCTCTTTATGACATAAGACTTTAAGAATGGCATTTCTATTCCACCTTCCTGAATATCCTCAATCAGCTATTAACTAACAGGCAATCTTGACTGTTTCCAAATTGCAACTTATACTGAAGTTATTTGCTTACTCTCTTTCACTGCTGCAGACAATATATACCTTCATCTCTTGTGTTCTGCAGCCCCCTCCTCTTCCTCTAGACATGTATTGGTTAAGATCAGAGATATTCACCCATGGTAAGCCACAAGTGGATTGTTGTATAACTCCAAGTATGGAAATATACATAGTAGAACCAGCTCACCATGGGAAGGAACAACCACAATGTTCAAGCACTCTGAACACTTACATAAACTGATCATTTTAAGTATAGCACAGGTGGACTGTGCAAAAGTGGTAGACAGGTAAGGGAAAGCCATGATATTCAGGCACATTGAACACTTACATAAAGTGGCTTTTTAATTGAGATACTCATCAGTTTTATAGAACAATGGTTGCTGTGCACACAGAAATATGGTACGCCATGGAACTGATCTTTACATTGACAGGAAGAGGCTCCCCCAAAATAGCACTCATCTAGGTCTTTACACATTAAGGTCTGGTGCCACTTCCGTAATTCTGTGCACTTTAAATACAAGGTCCTAAAGGGGAAATAAATAACACATTAAGATAGAATTTTCATTCATTTTCATTTTTAATTTCCCATTTTCTGGAATAAAAAAATACAAATTAAAGGTAATTCCCTACTATGTATATTTGTAGTGCTGCAAGGATAAACATTATCCTAGAATTATCATGGTTTACTTTCTTTCAATGGAATTGTTCAGACAAAAAAAATACTCATCAAAACAGCTCTGCCTGGTCATTAATTGTTTTGTTTCTGGCAAGAATAGTAAAACTGCACCCCATCCTCCATCCCTTTGTTATATTTTCCCATGTAGTTACTAACCGCCACTACTTTCTTTAAATTATCAAACAATTTCTTGTATATTTACTGAAATTAATTTCTTCAGCCAAGTTAACTAATGTTAGCAGAACTTTCCCTTAGTAACTAATATGTCTACATGTATAGCTACCATAACTTCTCTGGTGTGAACCATATTACTAGTTATTTATCTAGCAATATTAAAAAAATCCGCAAATGCCCGATCTGCCATAGCCTATAATAACAGGCACACAGACTCAGTGAACTTGTTTGTTTATACCTGGATAACATCTTCCCATCAGATATATTAATAATCAAGAGCCACAACTGGTAGTTTGGGTTGCTCAATATAAAACAAAAATAATTTTTAATGAAAACATGGCAACAAGGATTCAGTATGACTATCACCTTATATATCTAACAATGTCACCCTGCTCCCATATAGTAGACAATCATCTATGCACAGTGTTGGACTCAGAATTCTTGTATGTATTATTTATATCCTGCCTACTTCATCTGTCATTATTTTTCAGGACACTACAGACAAACTGCTAAAACACATAAAACATGCCAATGAACAAAACTGGGTGGCCTTAATGTTAACTGGAAGATGCAGTGCAACACATAACACAACTTAACAAGATCTGAGTAATACACAACAAAACCAAAGTAGCAACTAACATTGTCAGACCTAACTATACAGCCGATAATAATAATTGCAGTAACAAATAGCTCTGAAACACTGAAATCAATTTATGTACCATCTAACAATAAATACTAATACTACTACTAATAATTATTATTATTTATAGTAAAAATATTCCTGAAACATTGAAATCAGTGTCTGTACCATCTGTGTCCCATCATCCTGGTCATTAATGAAATGAAAATTTTCTGTAGGTAATTCTTTCTACATCAACAGAAGAATCCTTCAAAACCATCCTTCTCTAAGAAATGGAGACTGTACAAATGGAGGAAAGCTTATACTGTAATTGATTAGATTTCACTTCAGATTTACTAGCTAGTTACAGTTCTATCACACCAATGCAAAAAAGCTGTACCCCCTAACTAGGAGGAGAGTAAGGGGAAAACATCCATGTCTTACAATGAGTTAAAGGAGTTAATAAGGGCTTTTTATGAAGCATGATCAGAATGGAAAAAGATACAAAATAATTTAAACAAATTAACAGACTATACCATGATGATAAAAACAAATGCGGCTCCAGTTAATCACATTAGATAACAGCAAACAACTTTATTTAAGTGTACCCAACAAACTCTGTCAAATGATAGCACTTCTTGGTGCAATCAAAGTAATTTGTAAAGCCTCATCAAGCAAAATGCTGTACATGCAAATAACAGACAGGATAAAACAAAATATTTCTACTGTACTGTACAAAACTTCAGTACTATTTAAACAAGACCCCAACATCACATTAATGGATACTCATCACTCTATATCTCACATCAAAGAACTGCTTGGGAAATTAGACTGACTACAGTCATGGCCACCATATGATACATCCCATGATTCTTAAAGTAGGTAGCCAAATCATTTCTAAACAAGTAAATCACACAAAACTGACAATCATAACAAAACTCATAACCAGCAATATTAATCAATGCTTAATCAATCCACCAACTAAAGTTCCTACCCCGTCACTGAAAATAACTCCCATCCAATAACAAATATATGTCCACTTGCCAAGATATTAAAGATATTTACAAACAAATGCTGGAGTAAATTAAAGTATAACAGACTAACAGATAAGTAATATACAAATGTGTCCCAGTTGTAGTACACTCACAGCAATGTATGCCTTAACTTGTGTATTGAAGAAAATTGACAAGTACACTTTTTCTGGATTTGAGAAGAGTCTTCAAATATGTAGATCGTGCCACTCTTTTTTTAAAAAACAAGCAAATGTGGATTCTCATGTGAAGTCGTGCAATGCTTTCAGATTGTCTGGGTAACATTATATTCAGGTGTAGATTATACCAGCTACAAAACTGACGTAACTCTGAATGGTGTCACTCAGGGATCTGTATTTGGGTCACTTATCTTCTTGTTCTTAAATGTTCTTCCTTGAAATCTGATTCCTATAATCAGTGTCCACTACAATGCTGACATGGTCCTAGCTAGGAAGGGTAAGTCACAAAGTGCTTTTGCTTGGAAGATTTCATGTCAACATGGAAGTGCTAAGCAAAAACATGTTAACTATAAACACAAATAAGATACCTTTAATGATGTCTAGAATTTAATAGAATTTAACAAAGGCTAAAGACATAACTGTCAAGGGCCAAAGTGCAGCATTTCTAACCCTTATTACTTACAAATATGTTAAATAATGTTGCAAGAGACATGCTCTACTCCCAGTGAGTTACTAAACTCTAAAATAGTATCCCATGGAAATAAAACTCTCAAACAAGCTCAGAAGTTTTAAATCCCTTCTTAAACAATATCTTAACCAATCCTGGTCCTGTACATACTCATCACTGGGTGAAAACTTCTTCACTGTATAATAGTATCCAATTACACTCATTAAACATAATATTCTCAACATCTTACTTAACAAATTTTTTATACATAACTGTTGCCTGTACAATCCACTAAGTTGTATGTCTGCTTTCACTTTAGTAACTTCCACCTCTGTAAAATCTTAGCATGTATATGTATAAATGCAACTACTGTTTGTGTATAAATGTAAATAGAAATGTAACTACTCTGTGTTTGACTGGAACGTAGTATAATACAGTGTAAGCAAATGGAGCTTTTCTCACTGAGCCTCCACTGAAAATGGGTATTACCTAGTCGGACTTTCCCGGTAAACAAAAATACATAAATAAATAAAAATAAATAAATAACCCAAACTGAGCAAAAAGATATATGGGAATATTTCGTGCTGAACATTTCACATCTTATTCTCACATATAAAAAATTACGGATGTCTTTCAACACATCTTCTTACCCCAGAGCCTACACTATGTAAAATTATAAATGTGTAGCTTCCCAGACTTGACTATGAATTACACATTATTTCGCTCCTCTACACAAGCAACACAAAACTATAACAGACAACAGAAAATGAACTTCTCAGGTTCATTATTCTAATATCTGACAACAATAAACAGATCAAAATGGCTGTCAGTTACACCTATGACCTATTTTCTCCTAAACACCTTAATATTAATGTTACTGCACAAATATTGTTATCCCACTGTAAGAATTGGATTTGCCAATCAATAAGTGTACTTACTCAATATGAGGCCATGAGGATATACAATTACTTAGACTTCCTTTTATTCTTACTACAGATTAAGTAGCCTTCTGTAAGATTGCAGCAGCCTCCTGGCACTGCTTAACTGAGAGTATAAGCAAAATAGACAAGAAAAAGTCTTTACGGAAAAAGCTGAAGGCAAGATTGCAAGAAAAGAACACGAAATGCAGATGTTTTGTTAATAATGGCTAAATCTACATGCTGTTACATATTTTAGCATATTTGGATAAAGAAAAACAGCATATCTGCCTGCCATTTCTACCTCCTTATGAACTAATCTACTAAACAGCACCAAGTATTCTTCCAATTCAAACATGAAGGATGGTATTTTGCAAATATCCTACCACTGAGGCAGTGACACTGTATCATGTTAAAGGTTTTGTCAAATGTATAAGTTTGTGTAAAGTGTCATCAAGATAAACATGTATTCACTGTATACTTTTGTCTACTAATTTTGCTTATAAGTCTTTGTGTAAAGTGTTATCACAGTTAAACTAGCAATGTACTCACGGTATACTTATATATTGTAGTTTGATTGCAAGCCTTGTAATTTTCTAAAATTGTGGATTTTTTACCGGGCCTTTGCTTAAAATTGATCTTGTGACCCAGTCGGTCATCCCAGTTAACAAATGTCAAATAAATGAATAAATAAATATCTGTGTATCACGCCCAAGTACAAAGGATGTGGTATACATGCAGCTAGGATCCTACTGTAAAATGCTGTAAATTGATATATAGTTTGTATAGAACAATATGTGTATGTAACTTTAAGAAGCATTTCCAGATGTAAGCATGCACATATAAATAGTGAGCACATACAGGCAGCAGTGCCATTTTGAAAGACCAGCCAGAGTGTAATCATGTATGAGTGTGGTAGTCAGCCTGTTTCTACGTTTATTTAAGTTTGTTACAAAGCCTCATTCCTGTGTTTGTTTGTAATAAAATCTGCTTGAACTGAACCCACAACCACTTGGATGTTTTATCTTGACTGAATGAGTGACATGGTGTCAGAACTGGGATTGAGAGTGCAACTTCTTAAAGCCATGAGGTGCAGAGTTGAAGGTGAAGGTATACTGAGCAGGTTGGGTGATAACAGTGCTCAAATGATTAAAAAGGCCAGAAATGGAACTAATGGCAACCAAAACTTACACCAATGATTTATTTTGTGAAGAAAATGAAATGGAGTATTTCTGAGGCAGAAAATGCATTATTAATGAAACGAATAGCACTGCATTTTTAATCAAACGAAAGGCAGAAAACGTATTGTTAATTAAACAAAATTTTTGAAGTTATGATATTTCACAAAACTAGAAGAAATATTCAAATGGGGGCACAGAATTACCACTGGTTTGCATAAAGAGCATGTTTAAAGTAAAACTAGCACAAGAAAAGTACAATGGGAATGATAAGAGGCTAAAAGGGCATAACAAGTACAACAGAAGGACAAAATAAGCTTAAAGAGCAAGGTGACTGCATGTATTTGGTAGAAAACCATGTTTTGGGTATAAAACTACTTTTTCACATTGGCTGAAGCCATTCAAAGCATAGCTAGAGTTGTTAAAAGTATCTTAAGAGTATGCGAAGTGTTTGCAGAGTGTGTGCTTTATTATAGTACAATTATTTCATAGAGTTTACTGTGTGCAAAATACAGTTACATTACAAGGTGCAGTCAAAGTACAGCCATTTCTAAATGTTTCTTGTGCTGTGTACAATTTATTTGCACAGTGCTGCCATTTCAGTGTTTCTTACACTGTACAGAGTTATTTAGCAAAGTACAGACATTTTGAAAAGTTATTGTGCTATGTACAGCTTATTCGCAAAGTGCATTAATTTCTGTTTCTTACACCAAGCTTCTTCTGCTGTGTGCAGTTTATTTTATTCAGAAAGTACAGTGATTTTAAAGTATTTCTTACACTGATGAGTGGTTTTGCAAAGTACAGTGATTTCAAAATATTTTTGTGCTACAGAGATTTATTTGTCAAAGTGCAGTTATTTCAAAGAGTCTATTGTGCTAATGGACATAATTACAAGTTTTGGCATAAAATTCTGGCATATATTTATGTATGCATGTTTGTACATAATTTCAAGCATCTTCACCGCTGTGTGTTGATATGGCAGAGGCATTTCACAGACCTAGTCCACTTGTGTTTGAGAGAATTGGAGAGTATTTGAGCAGAAATACTACATTTTCATACAAGCATCTTTTTCTGACAAAGATGCACATGCATGGGCATTAATTTTGCTTAACTTAGCTGGGTCAGAAGCCATTGAGAGAGAGCGTTCATTTATGTATGCACAAGCAGTATATGCAGGAGAGGAGGAAACCACCATATTGTACCGGCTGAATCAAGGGAAGACCCTGAGTGTTCTAAACAAAAATTTAGAGAAATGTGCAACCCCCAGACAAAAGTTAAATTAGAGAGGTGCCTAATTTATACAAGAGACCAAAAGCCAGGTGAAACTTTTGCAGCTTATATTACTGACTTAAGAAATAAGGCTAAAATGTGCAGATTTGGTGAATTAAAAGATGACTTAATAAAGGACAGACTTGTGTGTGGTGTTAATAGTGCTGCTGTAAGGAAGATTTTGCTTCATGACAGTGATTTAACATTGAGCAAAGCCATAGAAATTTGCCAAGTCCATGAGCTTACAGAAAGGCACATAAGTATGCTTACAAGTGATAAGCGCTTAGTTTCAGCAGTTACTAGGCCAAACATAGACAGTACTCTGCACATGGCAAGCAAAAGCAGACCTAAGCACATGGCAGCTGCAACCCTAGGACACCCCATAACTTTTTAGTAAGTTCTAAGACTAGCTCAGCAAAATGGACATGCTCAGTGCAGTATAATGATGAGTCAGCAAAACCCATGTCAAGTCTTATTGTTAACTGTTACAGTTGTGGGGCCAATCATAAGTCTAAAAGAGAGAAGTGCTTAGCATTTGGTTAGTGATGCCACAAGTGTGAAAAATGGAACCACTTTCAAATGTTTTTTAAATCAAGCAAGCCTCATCCAGTTATTAAGAAAGGTACTCAAAAAAGCAAGTTGCTCATATAGAAAGCTGCAACCCAAGGTACTGAAGAGATCTCATCATCCTATGTGTACAGTCAAAGAGGTAGCCACCCTCATGCCAAATGCCACTGTTTTTTCTGTCTTGCATGCAAAGGGTTCATTTTAGCAAGTAATGCTTGATCGCAAATCTTCATTACTGACTTCATTCAGTACCCCATTTGGTAGATACAGATTCCTCGGGATGTCTTTTGGAATAAATTCTGCCAGTGAAGTTTTTCAGTGTGCAATGGACCAAATTTTTTTGGGCTATCTGTGTGCTGTAATAGTTGATGATTTGCTGGTTAGAGGCAATGATGAAGCAGACCATGCTAGAAACCTCAGGAAAGTTCTGGACAGAGCATATGAAGTGAATTTAAAGTTAAATCCTCTGAAATGTAAATTCAGGTTACCAGAAGTTGCTTATGTTAGTCATTTGTTTACCAGTACCGGCTTAAGACCAGACCTTTCTAAACAAGCAACCATTCTTGAAATACCAGCCCCAGATGGTGTCCAAGTCTTGCAGCGTTTTTTTGGTATGGTTAACTATTTGGACAAATTTATCCCTGATCATCAGCCTCTAGTTACTATTTTCAAGATGCCTATGCATACAGCTCCAGCAAGACTACAAAGAATGATGCTTAGATTACAAAAGTACAATTTCAAAATGGTCTGTTTAAAAGACACACTTCTTCATTTGGCTGATACCTTATCCAGATCACCCAGTAATACCACGGAAAAGCTTCATGCAGAGAATTTTGACTTTGATGTCATGGAAGTGCATAATTTTTCTACCATGACACTTGATGAACTGAGATCATACAAAGATTGATCCAATTTTGCAAAAGCTCAATCACTTCATCAATGTTGGACGGCCATAAAAGCAATCCTGTGTACCGCTGGAAATACAACCTTATTTCCCATGCAGAAATGTCATGCTGATGGAAAATGGCATCATTTTCAAAGGTCCAAAGGTTATTGTTCCTATTTCCTTACAATGTGAATATATTCAAATTTTGCATTGTGGTCACCCAGGTTCTGATTTTACCAAAAGAAGGGCGAGGGACTAGTATTTTGACCTTCTCTATCAAAGAAACTGATGAAGTGCTTTCTTCTTGTTCAATATGCAACAGTACTAAACCACATTTGCAAAAGGAGCCACTTCAGCTAAGCCAGATTCCTGAACTACCTTGGTCAACAGTAGCCACTGACATATTCGAGTGGAACAGTCAGCATTACTTAGTGTTGGCAGACCCTTATTCAAACTGGTTTGAGATCGATTTGGTACCTAACCCATCCAGTGGTGTTATTACTAAGATAAAACATAATTTCTCAGTCCATGATGGTCCACACACCGTTATCTCTAACAACGGTACCCAGTTTACCAGTTAATTGTTTCAAAAAATTGCAAAACAGTGGGACTTTATCCATGTTACTAGTAGTCCTGAGTACCCACAGTCAAACGGCCTTGCTGAACATGCAGTACAGACTGCAAAGTAACTACTAGAGAAGTCGAAACATGACAATACAAATATCTTCGTGAATTTGCTTAGTGTCAGAAATATACCCGTGATAACCTAATTGGCTCTCCTGCTCAGAGACTTCTATCTAGGCAAACCAGAACAACCTTGTCTATCAGCTCTACTTTGTTGGTACCTAATGCTAAAAACAACAAAGCAATCAAAGCCCAACTTTTTAAGAATCGTTCCTTTCAGAAGTCCAGCTATGATAAAATGAGCAAATTTCTTCATCTGTTGAAAGAAGGAAAGACAGTGAGGATGCAAATGGTGAAAGCCTTTGATCGAATTGGTCAAATGAGAGGTATATGTACCAAGCTGAGATGCTACTTATTGAAATCTGAGGGTATAGAATACAGGAGAAATCGCAGACATTTTCTTCCTGTGTCAGAAATGATGCCTCGGCATTGCACCTGTGATACAGACTCTAGATCTCAGAACAACTCAGACAATGTTCATATCAAAGAAAATGTCAGTGTCCATTCCTATTTCTGATGATGTCCCAGTTGTCCCCAAAGCTGAACATTCCTTGAAGACAGTCCCTGTTGCTAGATTCAGTTCTGACTTTCATGTTACATGATCAGGTCATATTTCTAGACCTAGTGTAAAATACACAGCAACTTGAACAGGATTGTTTTAAATGTGTCTAATTTTGTATGATTACATGTCAAAGAATTAGTTCTGTATAATTGCATGTCAAAAGATAATTTTTGTGTAATTGCATGTCATTGAATACTGTCATTTAGTATATGATCTATTTCTCAAAGATGGAGGATGTAGAACAGAGCGCGTGTATGTAACCTTAAGAAGCATTTCCAGATGTAAGCACGTGCATATAATAGTGAGCATGTGCAGACAGCAGTGCCATTTTGAGAGAACAGCCAGACAGTTAACATGTATGAGTGTGGTAGTCAGTCTGTTTGTAAGTTTAAGTTTAAGTTACAAAGCCTCATTCCTGATATGTTTGTGTGTAATAAATCTGCTTGAACTGAACCCACAACCATTTGTCTGTTTTATCCTGACTGGACGAGTGACAGGTTGTATATATTTTTGGCCTTTTCACCCCTGCTGACAATGGATCATTAGCTCCCTCTTAGACAACTGACTCATTCTTTCCATAATCACTGAGGGCATGAGTTAGCCAAGAGAGGCCATAATGTAGGCAACCATCAAAGGTGGTTTGAGTATTTTGCTCCTGACTTTTCACTCACCATCCACATAGCTGTGCAGGGGAAGGGGGCTTGCAATAGGCTTTCCATGCTGGAATACTTAACTTCTTCATGAGGCATTGCCCTGCCTACCAACCCAGAAGCATGGGAAATGATTTCCTCTGCCTCCACTGGATAAATAATACTTTCTGTATGTGATTTTAAGTGCACAGAACCATCACCACCTGCATAATAGAGCTGAGTAGCCAGGACCTGTCATTCCTAATCCCTGCAGCCTCACTTCTCCAGTACCAGGGTGTCTCATCATAGGCTAATTACATGAAGCACATTCAGGGCTCCATCACACTATGCATAGAGTTTGTACTTGTGATAGCTGGTATTTTCAAAACAAAGCATAAGTTGTGTACATATGATAGTATTATTAAAGACAAAATACAATAAAATACTGCAAATGTGGTGTGTATGTGATAGTCAGTATTTTTAAAGCTAAGCATTGTGTGTACATGTGAAGGTAGGAGCTTATTAAAGGTGAAACTATAAGGTGGTAATCATAGGTTTATAGGTTCATAGGTGTGTAATTGGCTAATGACCCTGGAGCCTTTACAAGCCTAGCCCATAGAAGTGCCCTGTCATCATGCAGCCGATGTTAGTTCTCAGTGCCTCTGTCAAGTAGAGCCACTGGAATGATCCGCGGGGTGAACTTTCCATTTCCCATCCACTCATCAAGATTTCTCTTGAAGAGGGCTAGTGAGGTGCTCTGCTTGACCTGCATGGGCAGTCTCTGGGATATGAACCTGTCCCTCCAGCATGTCCTGTTGATTGTAGTAATAAGGTTGAGGTCTTTGGAGAGTGTGGTGTGGAGGGATTGGGATTTCTTTAGCTGTAGCATTTCTAACAGAGCTGGGTCAAACATGGCTTTGTAAGTCAAGCAGAGATTGCCTCAGTAGACGATATGAGACAGAGAATAGCTAGAGTTTTTTTGAGTCTGTACATGTAGGACATGTGTTTAAGGCCTAGGATCCTCTTTGTGAGGTACTTTTGTGGCATTTCCAGCTGTTGCATGTGTCTAGTGAGAAACATGCCAAATGGGGCATTATACTCGATGACTGGCCTAATGAGGGAAGAGTAGAGAGAGAGAGATGATGACCTCTTTCTTCCTGGATGCAAAACCCTTGGTAATGAGATGTGCCACATAGAAGGACTGTCTGACCACAGTGGCAATGTGGTGGTTGAAGGAGAGGATGCTGTCAACCTGTGTCCCCAGATCTCTTATAACATCTTCAGTGTTCAGTGGGTTCCCATTGATGTAGTAATTAGTGGGAACTGAGTTTTTCCCAAAGGAGATGATGATGCATTTTTTGGCTTTAAGCTCAAAGCCATGGTTTCAACACCAGTCATTGGTCTCAGTGAGGCCTTTCTGTAGGATGTCTACATCACTTGGGGAGTTAATAATGGCTCCCAGCTTGCAGTCCTTTGCGAACTTGGTCAGCCAGAGTCCCTCCGTGTTGGCCTGGACTTCTGAAAAGTAGATGCCAAACAGGAGAGGACCCAGGACCAATCCCTGTGGGACTTCACTCGTGACTCGTCGGCAGTCTGACTTGGAGTCCACTACTTTCACACTGTGGGTTCTATCTGTGAACCAATTCACAACCCACCTAGTAATATAGGGGATGATGCTTAGTTTTTTGAGTTTATCAATAATTCCTGAGTGAGGAATGATATCAAAGGTTTTGGCCAGATCGAGGTAGGCTGTATGAACTGCCTTGCCCTCATCCACAGCTCTGGTGACTGACTCAAAGAAGTCATTCAGGTTGAGGAGGCATGATCTACCTTTCACTCAGCTCTTAGTATTTGGAAATTTACATAATTTTATATAGCATTTTGACATTGCACGCACACACACACACACACACATATATATATATATATATATATATATATATATATATATATATATATATATATATAGATAGATAGATATATGTTCTTTTGGATTTTCCCAGTTAGGGGTCATCACAGCGGAACTCCGGTCCGCTAATGATTGGCAGTAGATTTTTATGGTGCCGAGGTGCCAGCCTGATGCCCAACCTTCAATGAAGGCACGCCCATTCACGCATGTCTTTCGAACACCACTCAACCATGGGGAGGACATGCAGACTCCACACCAAAGGCGCTCCAGCCGAGAATCGAATGGGAGAACCTCTTGCTGTGAGGCAACAATGCTACCACTGCACCATCGCAGCTTACACATATATATATATAGATATATATCTATATGAAAGCAAAAATATATATAGGGCGAGTGACTTTAATCAACACACCTGAACGTTGATGTCAATAACATTGACCACAAAAGGTCAGCAAAGCAATCGTTGACAGTGCTTTCACATGGACAATCCTCTTGCATGCAAAGTAAAACTCAAAAGCAAAATTTTAAGGGGACATGCCAACACTGTGGCCTACACATACCCTGCTAATTGTACATACTAACTCTGAGATCACACTACCACTTGTGAAGTGGCATATTCCCCAAGTCTGGAGACTGTTGATCTCACACACCTGTAGATTATCTGCATTGTCAAGCAAAGTGTGCATATTTCCTTCCATAAATCTTACTATTTCCCCCGAGGCCATGTTATAAGTATTCCACATTTCACAAATGTGCTGTTAACTACCACATAATATTCAGTCAAGTATACCAAGGTGTGCATCCATCTCTAATAATCAAACTATTTCAATTACAACATATGTACATTTCCATACCTACTCATTCAACAATCTCAGTGATAAATTTTGCTTTGTTATTGAACTTATTTACTCTGAAATTGTAACAAAATATCTATTAATATCTATTAAAATGTATATTTAAAGGCACAATCTCAAATTCAGAAAATTCCTTGTGTAATCACTTAATACTTTTAATTTAGCTTGCTATAACATTTACTAAGCAGTTTAACAAATAAACAACTGTTGGCATTTTATATTTTAAAGTTGGACTAACAATCTATAAATATATATATATATATATATATATATATATATATATATATATATATATATATATATATATATAATATGTGTGTGTATGTGGGGGGGGTCTATAATAGAAGCACGAAAATATTTCTAAGCGAATACAGAATTGGCGATACGTATTCATCGAATTGCATTTAATCGATTTGATGAATGTCATAGGGCAATGAGATGGTTGGCCAACTTCACAGAGTTGCCCTTTCCTTCCCTATAGTGCGAACTCAGAGTTGGTATATTTAGTTAGTGATGTGTGGGGGGGGGGAATCCCCCCATCTGTTTATGATGCTAAATAATTTTTTTTTAGGAACGGCCATGTAAGTTTTTTTCCCTAGGGAAAAATTTGTTTACGTGGACGTTCACTATTTTCAGTTTTCGTGCATTATGTGTCGACGTTTATGTAGTCGCATATATGCACTTTGATTCTTATACTATAGACTCGTGTGTGTAGATATATATATATATATATATATTGGTCTACATGAAATCATCAAAACACCACATCATTGAAGACATGATTGTCAAGACAAGAATATCAAAATCCTATTTCAGCAAACCAGCAGAACAAGAAGGATCTTTCCAGAGTAAGTAACCTGTTGTGCAAGACAGTAAACTTTGGCCTTTTCCCAACTGTACTGAGATCTCAGAGTTGGTATATTTAGTTAGGGGAGGTGTTGGGGGGGTGAAGCACCCACCTGGGTGGGTTAGGGATGGTGCTTTTTGGATAAGTGGTTACTTACCCTGGGAAGATCATCCTTGTTCTGCTGGTTCGATGAAATGGAATTTTGATATTCTCATCTCAATGAACTTGCCTTCGATGATGTGGGTTTTGACACTTTGATGTAGATCCATATATAATAAATAAACCCATAACTAATGATTAATATTCGTATAGCAATACTGCCAGATAAATAATTCCTCAATCAGAAAACAAACTTTTTATAAAATGTGCTTTCCTTTTAATATTTTGACTACATTATTTTCATCCCAGTCCATTGTTAAAGAAATGCTCTTAGGAGGCATCAGTAATGCATATGCATTCTTTGTACTACATTTCAAAACAGTTGAAAGGAAAAAACTCCCAGTCACATCCCTGGCCATTTTAATTTAGTGCTCATAAATAACGACTGAATCCTAACTTTCTAATATGTCATGCCTGTTCACATTTATGACCAATGATATGACTTGATGTCAACAAACATGTCAAGATTATATTTTGTTTATTACTGTTAAAGGCAAGCATGCATGTTTATAAAAACATTAACTATATTAATCTTTAGCATTTGTGTTACCTCACTTTACAACAATGTAATGCACTGTTATATATTTTCACATATGTCTTTGGTCTATTCTTTGACTCACTGCCTTTTTCATATGATCTGTAAATAGACTGTAATTCAATAGCAACACAATATAACCCAATTGACAATACTCTACCAAACAAAGGTATCTGCCTACCAAATGTCTAACACCCATCATGATTCTACTCTTAAAATACTATTGCTGCAAATATTTATAGATCTTGCAATAGCCATATCACTCAGCGAAGTAGATAAATAATTATTTTCTGGTCATTGACATTTTTCCATTAAACAATCATATATTATTTTCCATTCTGACTATCCTTTTATTCCAATCCATATTCCACATCCACAGGATTCATGTTATTAGCTACTTTAGTGAAGATAAACTGTTGCATTCTTTCAGCATCATTATCAGCTAAAACTGGAAAACCAACCAAGGTACTGTGAGCAAATTAATACAGAGGGAAAGATATAGAGTGTGATGAGGCAAGAAGACACTTGGACTGCAGGCTAAATAATCCCTATCAGGGATTGACATCAAAGTATAGGCAAAGAGAAAGGAATAGGGGGATCCTAAGTGAAAAACAGCTCTGGTAGAGTTTTTAGTTGAATCCAGAACAGACACTGCTGTTAAAAGAGGTATAATTAGTAGGGAAAATAAAATACTGCAAAATAACTATAGGAATCAATCAGAGGAGGTTGAAAAATATATGGGAAGAGAGACTGGATAAGCAATTCAAAAAGAAAGAGTTGTAGGACATATGTTTGGCTCCCAAATATGCTCAAAGTCTAGAAGATTTAGGATTTTTGCTTGAAAGTGTTTGCATAAGTATTTTTATACTGCAAATAGACTCCAAAGGGTTTTTTCTCAGGTAGATGTGAAATATTGGAGGTATGATGAGGAAAATAAGGGTAAAGGGAAACATATGTTTTGAGAGTGGAATGAGTTGGCAGACTTCAAAAATTCCCTACAGAGTACTCTGTCAGAAATATTGGGTGAGTAAATGGGTATAACTAAGGAAATTATTTTTTTAATCTGGGAATAAGGATCTGAATTGGCTTGACTAACTTGGCACTTGTCCAAGTAAAATTCACTGCAACAAAACTCTTCATATCAGAAAGACCTTCAGCAATGGTGATTCAGGAAGCTTCATTTACTTTATGAATCTTTAAAGCTGTAAATCCTTTGTACGGTCTCTCCTCTCCTCTTCTTCTTCTTTCGGCTTTTCCTCCCGGTTAGGGGTCGCCACAGCAGATCACTTGTCTCTCCTCTCACTAAATAAAAAAATGAACTGTAAGCTGAGGAGCAAAAAAAAAAAATGTTCCAATCTGGATGGAGCAGAGTAAACCAGATTCCATTTTCCATACCCCTCAATTCCAAGCTGAGGAGCAAAAACAAAAAAGTCCTGATCTCTACTTTTAAAATTAAGTAACATCAAAAAGCAGTATTCATTTCTATACTAGCATTCAGAAATGCTGGTACAGAAATGATAGAAATGATTACCAGAACCAGAAGCATAGCTGGTTCAATTAGTGCCCTGGACCACTGCTATGAACCAGTGCCCAACCCCTTCAGTTCTTCATGTGAAGAGCAAAAAAAAAAGCACTTTACTGTAATAGGCTGTAAGTTATCACACAGTTATGCACGGCCACCCCACCACCCCAGCAAAACACAAGAAAAAAAAACAGATGTTCCTTCTACTCACACCAACCAATGTGGCCAGATACATGACACACACCCCTCCTGCCCCAGTCATTCAGGTCTCATTTCTGTGCTCTGCCCCCCAACCCTCATTTAACATCTATCCATCTACAACCCCTTTTCCCATTTTTGTACAGGATGTCATGGTGTCAATTTATCAGTGACAATAATCTATAGCTAAGGTTTACATCTCCAGGTGAGTAGCCCTGCCACAGTAGTTTTTCCACACCACACACACACACACACACACACACACACACACACACACACACACACACACACACACACACACACACACACACACACACACACACACTTGTTTAACATGTTTTATTTAAAAAAAAAAATTTCTTCTTTTAAACTTCATCAAACAGTTGCTACAGTTTATCTTCCTGGATGGAGTACTACAGTGCTCAGTTTTTTTTTGTTTTCTTTTAAACTGTAGCAAACTGTTAATATTTACACTACACACAGAGTGTTCTAGATCTCAGGTTTGACGCAAATGCAATGTAGGCTTTTAAAAGTTAGTATTACATTAAAGATCGATCAGGCTTGGCTGATTGTGGCCCCCCCCAACACTTTGCACATGGTGCTGTTGCCCTGTCATCCTGCTCTAGCTGTGCTACTGACCTGAATCGCACTAGATTGTTTGTTTGTTTAACAGGGTATTGCACTGATTTCTTTGGACCACTTGCTGACATGGCCCAGGAGAGAACAATCACATAAAATAATAGAAATAGGTTCATAGGTTCATCAGTGTGTACTACGCTAACAACCACTGGGACCTTTTTAAGCCTAGCATTGCATTCCAAATCTCTGAGAAGTTCTGGTACCCTTGGTAAGTGTAAGCAGGGGCTTGGGAGATGAAAAATTTACAAGCAGGATCCTAGGAGATGAACAATTTACAGGCTGCCTGTGTCAATTGGAGACATGTGCTGTGCCAGGAATGTGTTTTCTGTTCCCCTTTAATTATCTAAGTTACACTTAAATTGGATTAAGGAGGAACTGTAATTCACATGGAAAGGCAGCCTGTTCCATAGAAGGGTAGTCTCTGGGATAAATATCTATCTCTCCTGCAAGTCCTATTCTTATCACAGAAGAGGTTTAAGTGTTTAGAATGGCTGTTTTTTTTTTGTATATATACATGTTCATTAGACTGGTGTCCAACAATATTTTGTATGCCGGGCATAGATCTCCTCTCAACAGCCTGTAGGAGACAGAAAACAGGGATAATGCTTTGAAATGGTCAGCATAAAACTTTATTTATTTATGTACATTTGTTTACCAGGTAATGTGTGACTGTGCTAGGGGCCCATTTCCAGCAAAGATCCAGGGAGAAAAGCTCCAAGACAAGAAGTATACAAAAAATAATAGCAATGGAAAAATATAAAGTATAAAAAATATAAAAAGTTACAATACTGACAGTGGAAGTTGCATATTCTGAGAACATAGTATGATATAAACACGGTATAAAAACAAATTAGCAATACACATCTGTTTTTTAAGGGAAAGAGATAAGGGAAGAAGCAAAAGTAGGCTTAAAATATAATAGAAAGGGCGATATCACATAAGAGTTAGTATTACAACTATGAAGTACAAGAATGGGAGGTCTGCCGGGTTGGAAGGGTTAGCTTGGGTGGGTACAGGAGCATAGCCAGTGGTTAGTAAGGCGTTCTTTTAGGAGTAATTTGAAATTGCGATTATCAGAAGTATTAAGTATTTGCTGGGGAAGTATGTTCCAACATTTGGATATTTTATTTGAATAGAGACGGTCACCATAGTAGTCGTTGGACTTTTTAACTTTTAGGAGAGGTTTGTCTGATAATCTTAGGGGTGAGGGTTGGAATATGGTTCAACTAAGTTGGAAAGAGCAGGGCAGTGATAGGGTTTGTGAATGATATTGTGTGCAATGGTAAGTTGGTTTAGAGTTAGAAGGTTGAGAAGTTCAAGCCAATTAAGTTGGCAGAGCATAGAACTGCAGTAGGATTAGTGATGCTGGTTAGCAGCAAACTTAGCTATTTTATTATAGCAAATTTCAGGGTTATTTAAGTCACTCTTATGCAGGTTGGTAAAGATTTGAGAGCAATAATGGAGGGTGGAAAGCAGATGGAATCTGGCTGTGGAAAGTCTAGCATAGTCAGTCAGGGAAGGTTTGGCTCTATAGAGTGAGCCAAGTTTGATGTGAACTTTTTAATAGTAATAGCCATATGTTCATCAAATTTTAGGGATTCATCTATTCTTACTCCAAGGACTTTAGTTTGACTTATTGGTTCCATTATAGTACCATTTGAGGAGTAGATGATCAAAGAGGTTTGGTTAATTTAGTTCTATTTTTGCAGATGACCATAAGTTTAGTTTTATTGGGACTGAGAATTAGTTGATGGTCACTAAGTTATTTTTCTATGCTGTGGAGAGATTCTTGTGTTTTTTATGTAGTTCTTGGGGTTAGGCGGCAAAGCAGATATGTATACATATTGAGTGATAGTGGCTAGTTGGGTGGAAGAACTAAGTTCATTAGTAAATATGATAGAGCAGAGGACCGAGGATAGAACCTTGGGCTCTCTTAAAGAGATGGTTGGGGGGATAATTTGTTTCCCATCTGATGGACTGTTGCCTGTTGGAAAGATAGCTATGAAACCAAGTGAGGGATGTTACACTGAGGTTGTTGGTTGCCAGATTGTTTATCAGTATTTGGTGGGAGACTGTATCAAATGCTTTAAACATATTGAGGAAGACAGATGAAACAAGTTGTCCTTTATTTTCAAGGTGGTTTATGGTGTTAGTGAAACTAATGAGTGCAGTACTAGTACTGTGTTTTGGTCTGAAACCATGTTGGGAGCTGGATAGGAGATTGTTGTTAAGGAGATGGTCAAGTAATTGCTGATGAATGCATTTCTCTAACATTTTGGAAAGGAGGGAGAGGATAGCAATAGGTGGTAGTTTGACAAGTCTGTAGAGGGACCACCTTTGTGTAGAGGGATGACATGAGATATTTTCCAGAGGATAGGAACATATTGTTCAGAGATGGAGCAGTTTATTATGATAAATATGGGATGTGACATGGATGGAGCAGCTAGTTTTAGAAAATCACTGGTGAGCTGGTTTGTGGCAAGAGTGCAGGGCTTTAGTTTATTTAGGAGCATTTTTATATTGTTGGTTTGCATGGGTTTAAAAGAGAACAAAGTTAGGTTTGGATCTATAGGAGTGGGGACTGAAAGGGGAGCTGTAGCACTGGTGTTAATGAGGGAGGTTATAGAGTTGATAAAGTGAGTATTAAATTGAGATGTTATGCAGTCGTGGGTATTTTTGGTGGAAGGAGCAGGGGAAGCGGGTTTGCCAGAGGGTGTGGGAGATAACTGATACTTTGCCAAAATTTCTATAGGTTATTTAAGTGCTTTTGTTGACATGTTTGGAAATAAGTATTTTTTATCATTTTTTGTTTTTTAGCAAGGTTTTTCAGCTGTTGGTATGAGACTAGGTTGTCATTATTCTTGGATTGTTGATATTGTGACCAAGCCCTATCCTTTTGTCCAAGTGTTAGTTTAGTGACACTGGATAACCAAGGGAGTTGTTTGGCCCTGACATGGATTTTCCTAGTGGGTGATCTTGTCTAATACAATACACTCCCTCTTATCTGGTCTTGCTGAGACTGGACCTTAGGCTGGATAAACAAATGGCTGGTTAATCAGAAAAAGCATACAAAATATCATTTATTGTTATAAATCAGCTAGAATAACAGGAGTTCAGTTAGTATGCATTTTTCTAATGCATATGAAGTCTAAAACTCAAATGTCTGTCATTATTTAGCCCAGTGAAGGTGGAAGTGTTGCTCTTCTCTGTTGTCTTTTGCTAGGGTTATGGCAGAAATTTGATGGCCAGTTAACAAGAGGCCGGATAATAGGGAGTCTACTGTACTTGGAGAAATGTTTTGTTAAAATATTGAACAGCAAGGTCTAAGTAGAGGGATTTTAATGGAGGCCAATCACATTGCTATAGAAATGTGTTAAATCTAGAGGGGGGAGAAGTTATTTTTGCTGCAGACGTTTTCATACATGATGTTATTGGTTATGTGAAGTCTTTTCCTAAGTAGAAAGGTGAGGGAATGGTCACTAAGTGTGTCAGGAAGGCAGCCAGCTTGATAATTTAGATTAGGCCTATTTGTGAGTATCCAGTCTAAACTTGATTATTTTTTAGAGTGTATATCAAAACCTGTGGGAGAGTTAATGGTTGGTGAGAAATTATAAAGGTTAATAAAGTTAGAAGGGCTATTAGAGGAACAGGAAAGCCAATCTAGGTTGAAGTATCCTAGTTCTATTGTGCCTGAAGAGAAAGCCTAGGATAGTAGGTGTTCTATGATGCGGAGGTTATATCCAGGGGGTAAATAGATAGTGATGATGATTATGGTTTTTGCGAGTTGAATTCCAAGTGAGTAGTTATTATTTCACAATTTGGCATGTCCAGGGGTGGGTGGGTTAGCTGGACAAGTTGGAGAGAGTCTTTAAATATGATAGGAATTCTCCACCGGGCTTGTCTGATAATGCTATAGCCATTGGTTAGTATATGTTCATATTTAATATGGAGTTTTAACCAAGTCTTGGTTATGACGGCTATGCCCTGGGAGTAGAGGGTGAGGGCAGCATGGAAGTCAGTCATTTTGTCGGTGGTGCTTCTGAGGTTGAAGTTGGTCATTAGAAGGTCAGGGTTTCTGCATTTAGGAAGTCGGGGACTTTGTGCTGTGTGGAGGAGGTTTTGATTAGGAGAGTTGGTAGTAGAAGAGGGAGGACATTATGATCAGGGAAGGATGATTTGCGTGGGGCCTGGGTTTGGATGAATGTCAGCCTGAAGTTTGATGTGAGTGAGAGAGTGGAGTAAGATTCATTTGATTTTTACTAAAAGTCTATGATATTTGTAAGTAGAGTGTAGGGGGTATGTATTTGGATATATTTATAAGTCTAGAATTTGGAGTTGGTGCTGCTGAAAAGGCGGGTTGACATGAAAAAATTTGTGTTACGCCCTGTATTCTTTTAGAGAGGAACCTCTATGGGAGTTCCAATTGCTGGATGTGCCTGGCTAGGTATATATCAAAGGGGACATTGTAGTGAATGACAGGTCTGATGAATGATGAATACAGTGGAACAATGTTCTCTTTGGACCTAGATGCCTTACTTTTGTTTAGAAGATGCAGAACATAGAATGATTTCCTCACTAACATAGACAATTAATGGCCAAAGGCCAGATTACTGTCTACATGGGTCCCCATGTCCCTGACTATTGGTCGACTCTTAGGTCTGTGTTGTCAGTATGACAGTTACCAGAAGTGGCTGACTTCCAGAAGAATACTATTATGAATTTTGTTGTCTTTACTTTTAGTCCATGGTTGTGAAACCAGTCATTTGTCTATGTCAGCCCTTCTTGGTGACAATTAATGTTAGTGGGGGATTCTATGACTGCTGCTAATTTGCAACCAACTACAAATTTGGTCAACCAGAGGCCCTTCACATTAATCTTGACTTCAGAGAAATTGATGCCAAAATGGAGCAATTGCAAGATTGATCTCTGACTGACCCCACTGGTGGCAGGCCTCTTTGTAGATGCAGACTTCCCATTTCTAACTTCCTCGGTCCTGTCTTAGAGTCAGCTGGCTATCCACAGGTTAACATAAGGGTTTAAACATTAACCTCTTGAGTTTATCAACAATGCCTAAGTCAGTTATAGTGTCAAATGCCTTAGACAGGTCAAGGTAGGCAGTTTGAACTGTTTTATACTCATCCATTTTTTGGTTACCTTCTCAAAGAAGTCCATCAAGTTGAGTGGGCGTGACTTGCCCTTGGGGAAAGAAAACTGAGTTGGGTCCAGTGTCTGGAGGTTTCCTATGTCATTATTGATCATTTCCATCATAATTCTTTACATGGTTTTGCATATGAGTCTAGTGAGACTTATTAGTCAGTAGTTTCCAGGGTCTATAGAGGGACCATTTTTTGTGCAGAGGGTTGACAGTTGCAGTGCTCCAATAATGAAGCATAAAGCATGTTTGGGGGCTACATTTAAATAGTGATTCTAGAGGTCTGATATGTCACGTTTCATGTTATTTAGAAGGCAGACCAGGATATTGTCATGGGCCCATCAATGCAGTGTTCTTAGCCTTAGAGAGATCATTGAGTAACTGTTCCCTAGGGATAGTAGGGGAAGTTATATTTAATGGTATTTCTTGAGGGGAGGCTGTGGGAATTTGTCTGACAATAGGTTTAGTATATCTTCTGGCTCAGTATAGGTGGCTCCATTAACAATAAGTTCTGCACACAATTTCACATTGCCTTTGAGATTATGGACAAGCTGAAGGATGCCTTGTGGTTATCCTTAGCCCAGGAGTCCAATCTTACCTCAAGTTTGGCTTTGATAGAAGATATTTGTCCTCTGAGTTGTTTGTTTAGTTTGAGAGTGTTCTTAGCCTGCTAGGTGCTACACCTCCTATTTTTTCTATGATTTTTTTTTCCCTTTTGTTGTACAACCTATTGATGCTGTGATTTCACCAGGGTGTCTTCATTTTGAGTTACTTCTGTACTTATTCCTGGTGGGTAAAGCTGCCTCTATGCATCTATTTACATGATTGGATAGGGTTTTTGTGAACAGTTCCATGTAGGCAGCAGTGTTCCTAGGGTTTGGGGGCTGAAATTTTGCCAGGTTATAATTTAACAGTAGGAAGTTAGCCTCAGAGTAGTTTCTGAACATTCTAGGGTTAGCTGGAGTATTGGGTTTTATTTTTACTTCACAGGTGACTACTTTATGGTCTAACCTTACCAGAGAGGACATTATATTAGGGGGTGTGTAGCAGTTTCCCATATTCATGAGGACCCAATCCAGTATGTTTGCACCCTAGGTCAACATATTGACAATCTCGTCAAGGGAGTTTGTGTTTACAAAATCCTGGAATCTCTGATGTTGCACATTTGGTGTCATATATGATTACCGGTTAATAGTGCGATAATTGAAGTGGCCCATGAATATGGTATTGTGTTGGATGGTGAATGTTTCCAGTAAACTTAAATGCATGTCATGGGTGTTCTTGGTCCTAGAGGAGGAACTGTAGCCTGCAGTGAAGTGGCATGGGATTTTGCCTGTGATGATTTGAGCATGGAGAAGCTCAAATGCATCATCCTGTTTGACCAACTTTTAGGTTTATTTATTTTTGAAGCAAATCAAGACACCTCCAGCTTTAGTTCTTGCCTGTGTAGTAGCTGGTCTAAATATGTGGAGGGCATTATACTCTTGCACTAAATTAGTGCACAGACACCAGCATTCTCTAGGGTGAGAAGAGCTTGTAGGGAGTGAGTCTTCTTGTTTAGACTTCTAGCAGTGAGCAGTAACACCTTTAGATTTTCTTGGTTTTGGTTTGCTATGTCACAAGTAATTCAGTTTGGCATTGGCTAAATAAGGCACTATAAGGGAGGACAATGTTTTTGTTAATATTTAAAAGCTTAGAGGGGAGAGGTGCAGACCATCCCTGGCAAAGCAGCATGGTCTGCTGACCATCTTCTTCCATGCTAACAAATATTGCACCCCTTTAGAATGACACCAGAAACTAAGCCAATGATTAAGGTCAATCATCTTCTGTTTGTATTGTGGCATCATCCTTAGGTTCATACTAGCCTGGGACATATATTCTGAGAGCTCCATGATGCCTCTCTTCAAAGAGCCAAGGGAAGTATAAATCAGGCCATTTACACCCATATGGACTCTGACTGAGTCGTACTTTTATATGTGGTGCAGTGAACTGAGTGTGTAAGTACTATGGCAGATCCTAGTCTCTGATAAGCAACTGACTATGACTTTCCCCTTTCTCAGCCTTGTGAGAGGGACACCAGTGTGTCTCACAATTGAGTCCCCAATGACCAGGATGTTGGACTGTGTGGGGGATTGGCTTACGGCCTAAGAAGTGGAGAATCCATGAAATGTGGCTGTATGTGTTGATGTGGGTGTTGTTTTGAAAGAGTGCATTTGGGGCTGCTGAGGGCATTTGTTATGTGTGCTCTGTTTAGGAGATCTTTGGCATTTTGAAAGGTAACATTTTAGTGTCTCAGCATATGTGGGTCTATGTGTCTGTTTTGTGCTATATGTAATAGGTGCTGTGTGTGTACCACTGACTGATTGATATTAGGAGTCCTTTTATGTGAGAGCTTTGCTTCCAGTGACATTGTATAAATACATCTCTCACAAACCTTATCAGTTTGTTTGAGAATTAGCTGGTTGGCAGTAAATATAAGGCAATTTCTACATTGCCTTACGATACCCAAATCCACCAAGCTGGCAACAAAAACAGTGAGAAGATTCTTATCCATAGCAAGAAACCCTGTTTTATTGATTAGAAGGTTGCAGTGAGAATATAGAGTAATGTCAGGAGGATCTGATTTGTAACTCTGGGGGTAGTGCTTGTCATAACACAAAAAAGAGCTAACTCAAGTCATCAATTTGAAAGAAATGTAAAAATACTAAGCAAAACTTTAATAAATGCACATGAATTCACAAGCACATAAGTTTTTGCAGACAGCTTTATCATGTATAATATAACAGTAATTTGATCAAGCCATTTAACAATTTCCATAAAAATCACATGTCAGTCCCAAGAGATTCATTGGTCCATAATCAAACAACTCAATAACATAAGCTATGCTTCTTTAAAACTGGTTTCAATTTATTTAAGCCATTTAATCCAGGATAATAACCACTTGCACTCCACATTCTCATTTGTGTAACAATATCGCCACTGCTGATACATTGGTTAATTATTTATGTTACCATAAATTTAAACCACTGTATAGAATCCTTATCAGAAATGTGTTTATAGAGTGTATTTAAGACATTTCTTCTTATTTCTGAGAGGTAATGACAAATACATTCCTTTAATTTGCAATCCATCTTACCAAAATAAAAGGAGGTACAAGTCTGGCATTGAGCTAGGTATATCAAATGTTTTGAATCACAATCTACATATTCTCTGTTGTGAACATTTTGAGTTGATACTGGATATTTAAATGTGTCACTTTTTAAAATGTGTTGGCAAAAATTATATTTATAACAGGGAAAAGTGTCTGATCTAGAGCTATGTCTATAATTTCAAACATTATCCTGTTCTTTATAGATAAGCATGATCTTTAAGTTATGAGCTTTCCTATAACCAAAAATATGTTTATCTGAAATTAGAGTATTCAGTGATTCTAATATATTCATTATATGCCAGTGCCTACTGATAATTTTCTGAACTACATTATATCATCTGTTATGCATCATCATAACACTAAGTGCATTGGTTACATAAGACTGTTGAACTTTACCTATCACTAAAATAGGGGTACCTGTATGCTACACTCAAGCAGTAGGTTGCCTCTCTGTTGATGTAATGTATTTGAAACATATCCCCTATGCTCAAAGTCAACTAACAGTGTAAGGTGATCATTAAAATTAAATAGAGCATTAAAACTAATAGATTCTGTGTTCAGATGTAACACATACATCATTTGACCCACTACTAATATTTCTAAACATGTATGGTGGATGCATGTTGCTAGTTCTATTGAGATATGTATTCTTCCTTACTTACCTCCTTAGATTGCACTTTAGTATGAATCCTACCATCATCTGATTTATATAATTTATATCCAAAAATCAATACAACTTTGAGAAAAAGAACATTTAAATTTCAGAAAATCAATGGTTTCCAATAGATAATTTACAAAAATATTAATATTAATATTGCCCCATATTAAAATATATCACCTGACAACCTCCTACAGAGCAACATGGAAAACAAAAATGTATTTTTTTGGTTAAATACAAATTTGTTCTCACACACAACTAAAACTAATTTAGCATAGGTGTTAGCTACAGGATCCCCAATGAACGCGCCTTGATGTTGCAGAAAACAAGTATTTTGAAACATAAATACATTATTTTCTAAAACTAGTAGCAACAATTCACAAATAGCATTGATTTCCCCATTAGTTAACTGGGAATGAAGTATCAAAAAATCTCTAATATATTCAGTGCCAACATCAAGTATCACAGTAGACAATGATTAAATGTCTAAAGTGACAAAAATAAAAATGCAGCTATGATTGTGCATGTGCCATGAAGTGACAAAAATAAAAACGCAGCTATGATTGTGCACGTGCCATGAAAAAATCAGTACTATCATGTATATAAAATTGTGGATATTTTTTTCAGTATATTTTCCAGATATAATGAAATGGGTTGTGTAATCCAGTTACTCAGAGACAATCAGTCTCATAGATAGACATTTCTCATTTTTATGGATTTTAAGGAGTCCATAATATATTGCAGTGATAGGCTATTGTATATAAAAGTAATTTAGTAAATCTAAAGATAAATATCTATTAATGTGCATGGAATAGAATTTACCTTTTCTATGCCTCTGGATACACACAATGCCATGCAGGTTTACGGGACAAGATGCCTCTTACTATCAGCAGAAGTCAAGAAAATATATGGAGTGATGTCACTGCAATAATAATCACACTTTTCAAGTGTGTAAAACTCATACAGTGCAACTATTAGTTGTGGAATACATGCACATTTAATTTATCCTTATTTGACCAGGTACTTCCAACTAGGCTAGTGGCCTCTTTTCAGAGGAGACCCAAGGTGATATTTATACTACTACGGGAAATTTGGCAAGGGCATTGGGGAACTTCAGCTACTCTTTTTGGAGGAGAAGTGAAGCACTCTTTGGAGCTGCTAGGTGGAACTGGGGGGCTGCTACTACAGTTCTTGGAATCCCATGATGGAGGAGAGTGCAACAGAGCTGGAGAGAGGAGCAAGAAAAAACTCACTGAAGGAAAGAGCTGAAGATAAAATAACTGTTAAGATGCTGAAAATGGAGGACTGGAGACAGAAGTGCTGATAAATTTGATGAACCAGGCAGAGCTAAAGTGAGGAGAAGAAGCTAAATGACATGATGGAAAGAGTATTACAGGAAGAAACTGAGCAGTTGGAAACACAAACAAATGCTGGTGAAGGCAAAATAACGGTGGTATTCTTGGCTGGTATGGTAGACTGTTTTCAGTGTTTTCTTCTGCAACAGGGATTTTGTTACAAGAATGAAGCTATACAGATACAGCAAGACACTGAAGAATAAAAGGCGTAACTTAGAGGAAACAAACAGTTGTGGTTTCTCAACATCCACAGAGAAGACAATCAGTGGTAAGAATAAAAAGTAAAACTGATGGCAGTTTGAACAGGTATGACATTATGGATATTATTATTTTGCCACTAGGATTTAACATTAAAGACATGCCTACCTTACCATACTTCTCAAACTTTCATGTTTGTTTTTTGTTTCCATTATTGTACCCATGATATTGTTTTCTGTAATAATGTGTTATATTGTCTTTTTTTTTGTATTTTGTATGTCTGTTTGGGGCTTTTCGGGTCTCTCCTGAAAAAAAAAAATTCTTACCCAGCTGGACCAACCCGGTTAACAAATGCAAATAAATAAATAAATAAATAAATTAATTATTTTGGGAGTTGAACCATTTTATGAAGTAACATTTGAAAGCTTTAACTTGCTGAAAAAAACTATGATTTAGACAAAAAAATGCAGTAGCAACGTGAAAAGACTTTCAGAGCTAGGAACTGTAACAAAAATGTAAATAAATGTGCAGTTTATGACTTCAGATATGGCGCATGATTTAAAACTGTTTTCCTTTCACTATATAGCAATTACATGAAACTAAAATATATATATATATGTCATGAAAGAAATGTATGGATTGGGGGATGGGAAGTGTGGGTTACAATGGATGTTAAAGATGGGAAAATTCAACTTATTTCAAATACAATAATTGTGAATGGTAAGAGAGAATTTGTTAGGTCCTAAGGTCAATCCAAAGCATGTTATTTCTATGGGGTTGAAAATCATTTAGTACAAGACTGTAACAAACAATGGTGTGGCTTGTGTAAGGAGAGGGTCACACAGCAAACAACAAAAAAAATCTAAGCCATTTTGTAGAAAATGTAAAGACTTTGGATACTTTTAGTTTGACTATCCAATATTAGAAGAGGAAAGAGTATATGAAGAGTATAGCTCAGAAAATATTATTTTAGAAGGTGTTGAAAGAGAAAGTGATGTGCAGGAGGGGGTATTCTGCAAGGGTTAAACAATGAAGAGGTTTATAAAGAAGAAAAAAAAGGTCAACATGAGGTTATTAATACAAAAGAAGAGAACAGATTTGAAATTTTAGAAAGGAAAAAGGAAAAAGAGAGAGAAATTGGGACATGAGCACAGAACATGATAGTGAAAAATCAACTGGTGGGATACTTAGGAGATGAAAAGAAAAATAAGATCTGGAAGTAAAACACTTATAAAAAAGGAAAACGATGATATAGAAATGTTAGCATTAATGTGACTAGCATTAAAATGATACCAGAGATTTGGTGGTGGTGAAATGGTGTAAAAGGAAAAAAATAGATGTTTTTTGCTTGCTTGATACCAGATGCAACAAAGAAGAAAAAAGGACAATAATACAGGCAGTATGTGGGGAGAGGATTGTTTGGTTAGTAGGAAATGAGACATGTTCTGGAATAAGAATATTATAAAAATATTATAAAAAAGGAAGAATTAAACTTTTTTAGATGTAACAATAGTAGTACCAGGAAGGGCAGTGATATATGATATGAGAGGGAGAGTCAGAGATAACAATGAATAATTTTAATAGTGATTTCTGTTTATACTAATAAAATGATGAGAAACCAGCTATTTGAAAAAAAAAAAATGTGCTGGTACATATGGAAATAGTGATGGAAGGAAATTTTAACTGTAACCCAAGGAAAGAAAAGGGAAATAACATTGGATATTAAGATGTTAAGAGATCTAATAAAACCTGGAGATTTAAAAGTAGGGAAAAATAGAGAATTGATATGTAGAATGGGAATTTTTAAGACTGCAATTGATTATATAATTTATTCTAAAGACCTAAAAGAAATAACAGGTGGTGCAGATGACAGAGTTTTCAGATCACAGAACAGTATTGTCTAGAACAGGAGAAGACAGTGAAATAATGGAGGGGAAATGGATTAAGACATTAACTGCAGAGTTTAAATGTAGGAAGAAATGATAAGACAGAAAAAATATTATGAAAAGATATGACAACACGACTTTTTCAAAATAATCTGACATAACAGTACATGGTATGTAAGCAGAAGAATAGAAAATGTTTAAAATTGGAAGGAAGAAAAAAAGAAATAAGCTAAAATAAAAAATAAATTTTATAGAAGTATGAGAAAAGAAATAGAAAAGGTGACAAAATAAGAGAACTATAAAAACAGATATAAGAAAAGAACAGAGAAAAAAATGATGTTACATAGAAAAAATATATTTTTCTGAATGAAAAGAAAAAAGAATTTTCCCTTTATTTAGGAAAAGAAATAAAAATGAGAGAAGGAAGGATGGATGCTATCTTAGATGGCAAAGGAAATAGAAAATACAAACAAGAAGCTGTTATGGAGGTCATAGAAAGTTTTACACAGGAATATATGAAAAAGAGAAAATGGGAGGGCAAGAAGAATGGAAAGTAAAACATCTGAAAATGTAAGGATTTTTTTAGAAAATTATATAACAATACAAAAAATAATGAAGGTGATAAAATAAGGCAAGAATGAATCAGCACTAGGATTAGATTGTATAAGTTATGAGTATTATAAAGAAATGAATAAAGTCAAAAGAATTTTTTTAAACATTAAATAAATGGATGAAGGCAAGCATAATGGAAGAGGACATATATGGTGGAGTGATAAACTTTATGTGGAAAATGGATGAAAGAAAATATTTAAAAAAATGGAGGTCCATAACACTAGGGAATACTGATTATAAAATATATTTGGAAATACTACAAAAAAGGATGGAGAAAGTATTGGATGAGGTAGTAACAGAAGGGATTTATAATACAAAGAGAAGAGAGGTAAACAAAATGTTAATTATATTGATAATAGTAGTAGAAATTATACTGAAAGAAAATAAAGACGCAAGACTGAGAGGATGTGACCTTGCTAACGCATTTGATAAAGTGAGTCATGAAGCATGTGACAGATTTTAGAGGCAACTAGCATAGGAGAAAAATATTATTGTAATAAAGGAATGTTATGAAAATTCATGAGCACAAGTTATGATAAATGGATGGGAAAAATAAGTATTAAGACAAGAGTTAAACAGGGGGGTGCTTATTTGTATTGGTAATGAATGTAGTAGTTTAAAGACATGCATGTATGAAATGAGGGAGGCAGGATATGGGATGGAAGGAAATGTTACATTACCGATATAGATGGCATATGCAGATTGATAAGTGAGGCTGTAATAAGGATCAAAAAGCTGGTCTGCAGTTAATCAAAATAAGGTATAAGAGATTTAGTGAGATAAAAAATAAATAGAATGTATTTGACAAGAAAGGAAGTAAAGATCTTGTGAGTAACATATGGTGAGCATGAAAGTATAATAAGTCAATGGATAGAGATATTGGAACAAATAACAATTATTAGTTAAGTGGAAATGTTTTATTTATCTTTTCAGAAAAAAGATCTATAAGTTTCCCACTCAAATGGAAAAAGACTTACCGCAGTTTTTAACTTCATGTGTGGCTCAATGCTAATCCTAGTGAGAAGAGGGATAATTTATAATAAAAAAGAAGTAGCTTGAATTTAAAAATTCCAGCAGTGCACTTTGCATCTATGCATTTATTTTGCTGAATAAGAGAGGTAAAACAAAGACAAAAAGAAATGATAGGTAAAATACTGTATGAAAAATATAAAATGTATGGGAAGAAAAAACAGGGAAAAGAAAATGGGCAGGATGGAATAAAGGGAATATGACACAAAATGACATTATGTAAGTTAAAAGTAAATGAAGTCAATGGGTAAATAATGGTATAATACAATTTTAGAAGAAAATTGTGTACCAATGCAAAGAATTAAAAGACAATGAAAAAAAGGCAATAAAAGATATAAGAAAAAGATTTGAAAATCTTTTATGAATCGGGGGATTTTTTGTGGTGAATTTTATTAGACAAGTTACAAGTGAAAGGGAATATGAAATATAAGGTGATGAAAACAAGAAAATGTGCTGACTGTAGTGAAGAAGAAGTAGCAAAACATTGTTTTTGGATTGCAAAAAAAAATGAATTTTGGGAAAAGTTTAAAAATGAATATAGATGGGGAGGGTATAAATGTAAAAATATGAATATGATATTATTTGGGAAATATGATAAAGAAAATAAACGTTATATTATTAAATGGAATAAACTATTTGTGACAATATGGGTGCTGTGAAAAAAAAAGACCCGCAAATTTGTTATATAACAAGAAAATGGAAGAGGATGAGGTATTAGTTGCAATAGGAAGATGGTTATGGAAGAAAGGGTGAGGGGAAAGAAGGCAAGTATAAAAGAAAAAATAATGAAAGAAACTGTTCAGTTAAGTCTTTTTGTTTTGATACTTTATCTTTTTGTGTTGATAATGTAAATAATGTATGAATGTAAAAAAATTAGTGCAAATATATGATGTAAAATGAATGTACTGTAAATGTTAATAAAGCAGGCTACTCTTTTTGATAGGTTCATAGGTAAATACAAGGCTAGCTGTCCTTTTGAACCATTTTAACCCTAGCCAATTTTTTTTTTCAAAAGTGAGAATCAAACCCTGTACCTTGAGTTTATAAGGTAAACACGTTAACCATAATACCACCCAGCTAACATGGGATCTTTTGCATCCACCTAAGCTTACACCACATCAAGCAGATGGGACCTTAGTTTAACATTTCATTAAAGGATGGTATATTCAGGAGTACAGCACCCACCTTATGCTGCACTACAGTGTTAACAATCAATACACCCGGTGTAGGAATACAATACACAGGCACCTGTTGTACCATTAACACTGCAGCCAAATGTCACATGTTCTTTGGAAGAGATTTATTTCTACATGACCTCAGTGACATTTACATCATTCTTTGCAGGAAGGCATTTATATTGTAAATTCAGCTACATAGTTTCACTTCTCGCTGACAGTTCACCTTCTCATAGTCTAACAGCTGTCAAGTACAGTACACCAAATGAAAATATCAGTCAGAGATGTAGTACAGTTTTATGTTCTCATATGTTATTGATTGTTGTAGACAAACTTTTTTTATGGTTTCAGCATTACATTTTCTAATATTAATCTTAGTTTTTTTTCCACTTTTACCTGCCTGGTCATAGGATCATAGAAGGTTACTAAGCTAACAGCTCCAGGACCCTTAAAAGCCTAACCAAGTTCAACCTGTGTTCCCAAGGGTGTCTGCTTCAAGCAGACACTAAAATCAACACCTATTGCCCCTGTCCAAGAAGGACACAGGTAGAACCCCTGGGGCGAATTTCCAGTTACCCATCCAATCATCCAAATTATGCATAAATAGTGCCAACTAGGGGCTTTGTTTAACATGAATAGGAAGCTTGTTCCAAAAGGGGGACAACCTCTGTGAGACAAATCTGTCGCTCCAGCAAGTTCTGTTCATATCACATACCAGGTTAAGGTGGTTAAGGTCCTCTGAGTGAGAGACCCGTGTGTCATTTCATATGTGAATGTGTAGCATGTCCATTAAAACTGGGTCAGAGATTGCTCTATATGCAAGACACAGGTACCATATGAGCAGTCTGTTTGACACAGAGTAAAGTGACAATGGTTTTAGTCTGCCTGCATAAGACAGATCTCGGAGACACTGAATTTTCTTTGTAGGGAACCTTTGTGGTCTCTTTAATTGCTGCAAGTGTTTGGAAAGAAACATACCAAAGGGAGCACTGTACTCTATTATTGTCCTGATGAGGAAAGTACAGGGGGTTATAACCTCTTTTTTTTTCTGGAGACAATGCCCTTACTTATGAGATGTACCACTGTGGAGACATGGTGATCGAAGTTAAAGTTTCTGTCGACCTTTGTGTCCAGATGCCTCACCACTGACAGTGTGCTTAGGATATTGCTATTGATGTGGTAGTCTGCAGGAACATCACCCTTGCCGAAGGGGATGATGATGCATTTTACATTAAGTTTAAGACCATGACTTTGGCACCAGTCATTAGTCTGCATAATACCTTCTTGAAGGATATTGATATCTCTAGGGGTTTTAATGATCACTAACAGTTTGCAATCATCAGGAAACTTTGTCAGCCACAGTCGTTTAGTTTTAGCCTGCACTTCAGAAAAGTCGATTTCAAACAACAGGGGTACCAAAACCGATCCCTGTGGAACACCACTGGTTATAGGTCTGCTGGAGGAGGTGGAGTCCCCCATTTTGACTGTATTGAGTTCTATCAGTGATCCAGTTTGCAACTCACCTGAAAATATATGGATTGATACCCAGCTGGATGAGTTTACCAATGATGCCTGAGTCGGGGATTGTGTCAAAGGCCTTGGCTATGTCTAGGTAGGCTGTATGTACACATTTACTCTCATCTTAGGCTTTGATGACTGTCACAAATAAGTCCACCAAGTTTAAAAGGCATGATCTCCCATGACAAAGCCAAATTGGGTGGGGTCAATCATTTGGAGATTACCTATATGTTTGTTAATAAGCTCCATGATGATTTGGTCCATGGCCTTGCAGATAAGGCTGGTCAAGCTAGTGGGTCTATAGTTCCATGGGTCTGTGGATGCACCTCCTTCGTGCAAAGGGATGACGGTAGCTATGTTCCAGTCTACTTGGGTGAAACCAGTGCTTAGGCTGTGATTGAAAAGTGTGCCCAATAGTAATACTAATTCCTGTTTTAACCCATGTAGAACACAGCCCAGGATTTTTTCTGGTCCCATAGAGGCTGTATATGTGGTAGGTACAGGGGAGTGAAGTTTTCACTGAACCTGTCAGCCAGCAGGTTTGCTATATCCACAGGTTCTGTATATGTAGCAACATTAACTATGAGTTCAGCACAAATCTGGGCCTTACCTATGAGGTTACAGATGTGACTAAAGAATGCCTTGTAGTTATCCTTACTTAAGGAAGCTAATTTGGATTTTGTAGTTAACTTTGGAGGACTTCAATGGGAGTCTTATTTACTTGTTTAAGTGGAGAAGAGAGTGTTTCCAGTTTTTAGACCATTCCTTCCTACTCATAGACAGCAATTTCTTTCTTCTGTTGTACAGCCCATTAATGGCAGTTGTCCACCAGGAAGGTTTGTTTTCTTTGAAGATCTTGCTTCGGTTCTGTCAGGTACAGCAGATTCAACACAATTGTACAGGTGCTCATATAAAACATTGGTGTATAACTCAGCATAGGTGTCTGTTCCACCATTAGGAGGAGGGTCTGTGAAGCTATTTAAGCTGTCATCTAAGAGGTTGTATTTGGCCTTGAGAAATTTTTTAGTCTAGTTGTTGGTAAGGGGGGTCTTGTGTTATATTTACTTCTAGCAAGACTGATCTGTGGTCAGATCTCACCAGGGATGGCCACATATTTGGGGTGGTAAAGTGGTCTCTCATGTTGCTTAGCACTAAGTCCAGGATGTTTGAGCCCCCTGTGGGTGTGTCAACCAGCTGATCCAGGGCATTGGAGTTAATGAAGTCCAGGAACCTTTGGGCAAGTGAGCTAGAAAACATATGATTTACCCAGTCAATGGATGGATAATTAAAGTCACCCAAAACCAGGGTGTTTGGTTGTATCTTGATTCACTCAAGTAGATCCAAGTAGGCTGAGTGGATGTTCTGATTCATGGAGGAGGTCCTATAGCTGGCAACTACCAGAAGAGGAGTCTTACCTACAGTCAATTGGACCTGAAGTAATTCAAGGGAATTGTGCTGTTTAACCAATATAGGGGTGTATTTATCTTTAGTGAATATTGATACACCACACCTCCTTTAGTTCTCATGCCTTCAGTTTGTGGTCTGAATGTGTAGAAGGAAATGTAACTTGGTATAGCTAGGGTGCTCTTCACAGCCTTAAACCAGGTCTCAGTGACTGAACAAATGTCAGCATCTTCCAAGTTGAGGACTGCTTCCAGTGAATGCAGTTTCTGGTTTGGTTTAAACTCCTAGCATTTAGCAGCATAACCCTGAGGTTGTTTTTAGAGGGTATTTTTACATCAGGAATTTTGTTCTTGTGATAT